>NC_084502.1:12237265-12442278 GCF_024500385.1 Phyllopteryx taeniolatus | reverse complement strand
ATTTCTGATTAACACACCTGTCACCAGAGACTAATGGACAGAAACGAACTCTCTGATCGTAGCGTTGTTTGTTCCCTTCATCTAGCCATGCTCTCGGCGAGCTGGTAGGCAGTCTGTAATTCTCGTTTCATGTTTTTGACGTATTTCAGATAGGACTTGGTGGATGTACCATCACTTGAGACTCCAAATGCCACATCTACTGGCAGTCTAGCCTCTCGACCGAACATGAGAAGATATGGCGAGTGGCCTGTTGACTCATTTAGCGTGCAGTTTGTATGCATGCACCAGCTGACTGATGTATTTACTCCATTTACTTTTGTCCTGCGCATCAAGAGTACCGAGCATGTGAGAAGAGTTCTATTGAAACGCTCAGGTTGCGGGTCACCCTGCGGGTGGTAGGGGTGTGGTTCTAGACTCTTATATACCAAGCATACTCAACAGTTCATGAATGAGGCGGTCTCTCGAAATCTCTGCCTTGATCCGAGTGTACTCGCTTCGGTAGACCATAGTGGACAAAATATTGTTCCCACAGGACCTTAGCAACTGTTGACGCCTTTTGATCCTTAGTCGCAAAAGCTTGAGCATAACGTGTGTAGTGATCTGTAATTACAAGAACATTACAAATGTTTCTGGAGTCAGGCTCAATGTCAAGAAATCCATACAGACAAGATCCATCGGCCCTCACTGGTAAGATGTGACAACCCAGCAGCTCTCTTGGGCAGCGTTTTTTCTCTGAATACACCTTGGACAATTTTTACAATACGTCTCAACCTGTGTTTTATCATACGAGCCAGTAAAATCTCTCTCGCACCAACCCATAGGTTTTTGTCAAACCCAAGGTGACCTGACTGGTCATGGCAAAGACTGAAGAACAGTTTCTCGGAACTTCTGTGGGAGTATAGAGTTGTTGTCGAACATGGTTTGTGGGAGGCTTACTGATTCGGTACAGTACAGAGTCCTTGACCTTTAACTTTTCCCACTCGTTAACAACAATGACACATCGATGTTTTCGTTTGTTAGCCCGGTCCGCAAAGTTCTGCACAACAGCACACCACACTTCTCCGATGCATGGGTCTTCCTGCTGAGAATTGTGAGATGTCAGCTAAAGACAATTGGGGCAGTGGCTGAGTGCTTACAGATAACACACTACAATAAGCCTAGGTACAGCATGCTTGGATGAGCCCAGGAGATCCACAGCTCTGCAACGGTGAGGATAAGGTGTTCTAATTGACGACATGTGACAGACAGCTTGGACGCTGGTAGGAGACATGGACACTTCTCTTCACCAGACACATCGCTGTCAGCCATGAGGACGCCGTGACAAGGCATACTGCATCAATGTTTTGTTTCCAGAGCGATATATTCAGGCTGAAATACATACAGTGATAGCTCCGCTAACCATGCTATGTCCTGTGCGTCCAACTTAGCAGTGGTTGTAAGACATATGTTAACGGGTATTGTCTGTGTGAACCTCAACTGACTCCATAGAGATGAATCAGGCAGCTTGGTAGTGACAGCCCATTTTAAAGCCAGAATCAAGTTTATGCGTGGATAAATTTTTTTCTGACCGGAGAGAGGGCTCCTACTTACAAATGCAACCGGACGCAAACCTTCTCCTTGGTCCTGATAGAGGACACCTCCTAAACCTTCTCTACTTGCATCACATGCAGAAACATAGCCAGCTTTCGATTGGTTTGCGATTGCTAGGACATGAGTGATTCTGTAAGACTGACCTTTTAATTTCTCAAAAGCTTTCTCACAGTCTTCATCCACCTTGCCCCAAACGGCTCCTGAGGGTGGTACCACTCTGTTTTTGGTTCTCTTTCTCTTTGTTGTTCTTTTCCATTTAGTCTTCCTCCTGGCCTTCCAGTCCACAATGCAGCCCTGCAGTAGCTGATTGAGCGGATGACAGACTCTGGAAAAGTCTGTCACAAACCGTCGGTAGTATCCGCACAAACCCAAGAAATGAACGGAGAGCAGTGATGTTCTCTGGGCGTGGCCCAGCGACTTCACAGCTTCGATCTATTGAAGGATCAGTAGCAATGCCAATGATTGCTAGAGAAACGACATGCCCAAGATAGGTTACAGAGGGACAGCAGAACTGACATTTATCCAAAGATAATTTAAGTCCCTCTTCCTTTAATCTGTCAAGCACTTTAAGAAGGCGCTGCTCATGTTCCTCCATTGTTCTCCCGAAAACAATGACATATCAAGGTACACTAACACTTCCAGCAGATTCATATCACCAACCGTCCTTTCCATGATACGCTGAAACGTGGCTGGTGCTCCGCAGATGCCTTGTGGCATTCTCTCAAATTGATAAAATCCTGCCGGACAGGTAAATGCCGTTTTTTCTTTGTCAGCATCACATAAAGGGATCTGATAGTAGCCACTTCGGAGATCAAGCACGCTGAACCATTTGCTACCACTCAGGCATGTCAGGGCATCCTCCACACGTGGGACTGTATACTGGTCAGGAATTGTTCTCCTGTTTAATGTCCTGTAATCCACGCACATACGTATGGTCCCATTTTTCTTTCGGACCACAACGATAGGTGACGCATAGGGGCTTCTAGACTCTGAAATTATTCCAGCTTCTTTCAAATCATTTAAATGTTTTCTCACATCCTCCAAATCCTTTGGAGGTAAGCGTCTAGAGCGTTCTCTGAATGGTTTGTCCTCCGTCACTCGAATGCTGTGTTGTGTGCTCTTTGCACAACCAACGTCAAACTCACTACAGGAGAAAACCTCTTTCCTTTCCATCATTCTTTGACACAGCCTCTCCTTCCACTCAGGAGGCACAGGAGAATCTGCGAAGTTGAAAGACGAGGGGGATAGTTGAGATGTGGACGGCTTAGAGGACTTCTTTTCAGGGACTGCATTTATTACATCCACCCTGTGCAAATGAGCAATTTGCATACCACGTTTCAATGTCACAGAATGATTTGATACATTTCTCAAAGTTACTGTGATACGACGACAATGAACAGCACTTGCTTTATCAACAACGGGCATCACTAACAGTTCTTCAGGGAAGTAACCCTCCTCTGGGCGTTCTACAAGAACAGCCTGACCAGAAAACCCCCCCACAAATTTTGGCACGCCAACCACTTTTGCAACGCCCCCAGGAGACAGCACTAAGGGCTTCTCTCGAGTGAACCAGACTGTTCCTCTTTTTAGGTCAGCTGTGTCATCTGGGGTGCTCCGAAACTTCTCATAAGCCTCTTTTATTGAGGGGTGAACAGACATGTTATGTAAGAAATTATCTCCGTTTTGTGTCTTGCAGGAATGAAATAGGCTCCGAACTATGGAAGTGTTTGTGCCAACCACAATAGAAATCTCACCTTTCATGACTGGGTCTGGACACACAAGCACAAGTGTTTCTATGGTCTTAGCTACACCCACTACATCTCCAGCAAACTCAAGTTTCAAACACATATAACCATCATATGGATATCGGTCTACACTGAGGCCCCAAATCTCCAAGCACTCAATAGGGGTCAAGGGCAGGTGTTTCAGATACTTGTCATAAAAGGAGCGGTACAGCAGGGTAACTTGGGACCCACTATCAAGCAAAGCTTTGGCGTAAATGCCCTCAACTTGTACAGGAACAACAGAACTAGGTCCAATTAAACCCTCTGGCAAATCAGCCTTGCTTTCTTTTAGCGTATCACACTTTGTGGAACGTGTTCTCTCCAGAGCATCAGGCCGTTCCTTTACTGAGCTCCTGGGAAGTTTCCCATCAGCTGTTTTGCTTTCAGGAGACGCTTATTTACTTTTCGGAGATTCTCTGGGTTTTCACACTCCCGCTGAAAATGACCATCTTCACCACATTTGTAGCAAAAAACATCTGCACCATATTGAAATCTGGGAGTTCTCTCTTTCCCACTTGCATATTTTACAGCAGCTTTTTGAGTGTGGTTCTGGATTGCATGCTGTGGTGGACTTTCTGATGTAGCGACAGAGACAGATAGCAGACGTGCAATATCACTTTTAAGCCCCTGAATTTCCTTCTTCAGACTCTCTATGGCATGGTCGGTCTCCACTCCAACAGCTACTGATGGTGCAGACTCTGGTTGTTTTGACACCACTGACGCCGTAGCACAACCTGCACACTTAACCGCAGATGAAGAAACAACATTCTTCACTCTTTCTCTTTCAAGAACCATCCCCTCTTCTTCTCTTACCTCACAAAGGAGCTCTGTGAAGCTTGGAGCGGGCTTTAGCTTGTAAGTCATCCTTATACGAAGTGCAGCAAAATCATGAGTGAGTGCACCTCTAGCAATTTGCTCGATGCGTGTCCTGTTCATGTCAGTGACGTCGATCCCACCTTTCCGATGAACAGCGTGCAGCAGTTTGTCTAACCTGAGTAAGTATCCTGACAACTTCTCAGTTTCTTGCTGGAGTGTGTTACGGAACTTTACCATGAGATCAGCTGCACTATCTGTGGTCCCAAAAGCTGTTTCTAGGGCCTTAAGATACTCATTGGCAGTGGCACTGGGGTTAGTGGCTCTTAAACCCCGGACAATATCTGCTGCAGGCCCTTTGAGACTTTCAGCGATTCTCTGTTTCTTGACAACATCAGAACATTGCCACTCATCTAGCAGGTGGGTGGTCTGTTCCGCCCAAGAGTCATACTCCTCTTCTCCAGGTAGCGTTGGCTTTATGCCCGAGAAGAAGCGAAGTTTTCGATAGCATTGTCCGTCCATAGGCGGGGCTTGACATTTTTCCACAAGCAAAGAGATGGCATTGACAAGCTCTGTGTTCAAGTCAGGAACAGTGGGTGGGGCAGGCGTGGTCTTAAGCAAACCTGTCACATCATCTAAAGTCTTTCCTTCACTGGCTAAGAATGATACTAGCTTGGATTGGAAACCTCTTTTGTCACTAGTCACATGGAAAGTCTGAAAATCAGGGACACTTACTACCCACAAGTCTGACGGGTCCCCAGCAACCAACTGTTCAGGTAAGTCAGTTTTAGTCATGTCATCTGTGGTCTCAACTAATACGGACTGATTGTTGTTTGTGCGTGTTAGACACCGTCCTCTGATTTTAGTGCGACCAAAAATTTTAACTTCATCAAGTACCTTATAAATGTTCTCATCAGTAACATCAAGAGAAACCCCGCTAAGCACAATAGATTTCTTAACATCAATACCTTTGTCGTCACACCATTTGATTATTTGTTCGGACTCCATGTTTTGTTTTGAGTTTTCAAAACCAGTCACACAAAACACACTCAGTATTGTGATTACAGTACTATTACAACCCCGGTCAACATTGACCGAATTTCTTCCTTTTTTTTTCCCCTTTGCTCACCAATACACTAGTGAACAATAACGATCCCGGACGAGCCCCCAAAACGCTTCAGTAGGCACAGCGACTGGATCCCGTAGCGTCGAAGCGGCAGCCCGGTGGCGTTGAGCAGGCAGGACCCGTGGCGTTCAGCAGACAGGACCCGTGGCTTTGAAATAGTAAATCCGTTCGCGTTCAAAACAGTCCAAGAATCCGTTCGTGTCCAAAAACAGTCCAAGCATCCGTTCGTGTCCAAAAACAGTCCAAGCATCCGTTCGTGTCCAAAAACCAGGTCCAGACCCCCGCCAAAAAAAACTCTCTCTCTCTGGTCCCGCATCTCCCGCTCTTCCTCTCCACGACTCACCTCCTTCCCCCAATCCCATTGGACCACCACCCCTTCAATCAATCATTAAAACAAAAAAAAACCTGAAATGTTCACAGACCCCTCGGGACGCAGGACACCCCAGTATCCATCCACACAAAGAACCAAACAAACTTTTAACTAGTTTTCACAACAGCAATTCAAACAAATACAGTTCAACACATTTTAGTCAGTACACTACATTTGGGATGTGGGAGGAGACCGGAGAAAACCCACGCAGGCACGGGGAGAACATGCAAACTCCACACAGGCGGGACCGGGGATTGAACCCGGGTCCTCAGAACTGTGAGGCTGACGCTCTAACCAGTCGGCCACCGTGCCGCTTGCCGCATTATTATTATTATTATTATTATTAATATAAAATTATTATTATTATATTATTATACTATCTACTATCAGATTCAAGTTTTCAGTGACCATTTTCTATCTTAAAATGTTTGAATCTCTGAAAAATCCCCAAATCGCCCTTGTTGTGTCCAAGATGAGACCATTGTTATCCTTTTTTGGGGTCAAAAACAATGCCATGTAAAGAGCCCCTAAGAAGGTATTAAGGCAAATTTGCGGTGTGGCGGCATTTGGGGGGGACACTGAGCTAAATGATGTTACACGTCATGTCACATGTTTGATGAATCGTATTGGAAGACACTCACTTGCACACATAGCAGCCACGAGAAATAAAACGGAACGAAGGCTTGGATGTTGTGATTACCCACAATTCACTCACTTCAAATGTATTTCCTCTTGTGTGGGATTTGTGCGTGTAGCGGTATTTCGGGGAAAAGCAAGCAGAAAAATTAAGTCCTCATTTGCAAAACTCAAGGGAGTGCAAATGTTTGCAATAATGAATGCCTTTCGGGAATATCTAAGATAGGTCAAAGTTCAACTGCTTCCTTGTTTGAAGTATACTGTGGGTTCACCTTTAATGAATGACTTAAAAAAAGATAAATAAGAAGAATCAAAACCCACATCCTTGCTCGAAAGATGAAAGTCAAACATTAAATAGATGTTTTTTCAGGTGCTAATCTCCCAGGAGCTTGTTCCACACAATAAGATGGAAGTCAACAAGCGCTTTTGGAACAGCGAACACCCTGCGGTGAGCTCATTTTGCCAAAGTTTACAAGAAGATTTCCTCTTTTCTACTGTCCTTTATTCACCAGCCAGTTTAAGCAAACAAACAAACAAAAAAGGATGATTGGGAAACAGACTTTTTTTTCTGTAACGAGCTCTTTACCTTGTCACGTAATTGGATGCTTAATTCACAATGGTATACACCGCCCTGATTTATTTCTCGTCGGGCAGTCCGAGACAGCCCAATGCTGTGAATGAACTTGTGGAGTTCTTCAATTGACAACAACAAGAAAATTCTCCTTAGCGGCTTTTGTAGCCTGCCGCCGCGCACCGTTTACGCTGAGCCCCTGGCAGCGGACAGAGCGGAGCCAGTTTTGGAATCGGTTAAGGCAGCGGCGGTGCCGGCTTAAACTGCGGAGATGACGGAAATCTTCAAACCCTTCGCTATCCTATGTGGCCTTTTCCTTTATTTCTATTCATTACGTGGTCACTATCGTTTTCAGCGGGAGGGGGAGCACGCCGCCCTATGCGGTCGCACACTTGGCACACGCCGATATCCGCCACAGGTTTGCACCATCAGACAATGAGCAATAAACAGTCCTGCTGCAAAGTAGGTTTGCCAAACAGACTTGCACGCAAGGGAAAAACTCCCACTAAGAAACAGACAATTTATTAGAAGAGGTTCACATTTTTTTTACGTATGACAAGAAAGGAGGCCAGTTATCCGTTGCAAAAGAAGGCAGTCGTTTATCCACGCACCGATTCGCTGTTGTGATGAATCTCGACCAAAGCTTATCCAAATGCGTCACGCATTTGACTGGGATTTATTCCCATCAAGTCAGTCTTTTGCTTTTTACCTGACTACTTCCGCTGGTGTGACTTCAAAATAAGCTCGCCAAACATTACAGCAGCATGAAATCAACTTCCCACAGCTGAATAATAATAGGCTAAAAATAGCGCTCCATCTGAGAGGCTGTCAGTGGCGTGGTGACATTGTCACATGTAACAGGGCATGCCTCCAGCCTCGTGTTGCAGGCAGGCTTATAAGAAATGTTGATTAAAACTAGGCAGCCTACCTGGCACGTACTTTGAGTGCTGTACGGCAGGTCAATTTTGTTTGGAAGCAGCACATTTTATTCACGTTCGGTTCAGGGACAGTTTTGTTGTGACCCCAAAGGGAATACTTTTGTTATTTATGGAAGTTCAATTGTTGAACATTTCAAATGATTTATTAAAATGTATTAACAGCTGTCTTTTAAGGGCTACTTTCTCCAATCTTTCTTAAATGATGTCATTGTTATTTGCTTTTTCTTTTTATTGAAGGGGGAAAATCGGAAATCAGATTTTGGGCTAAAATAAATTTGGGGATTTTATTTGAAGGACCTAATGCAAACAATATGTGCACAAGACAGATGTGTGGGAAGTGTCCAGGTAGCTTTAATCTCGGCTACGTGCCTGCATTAACACATAATCCACATTTCTAAAGCAAGAGGAACAGTCTGATTCAATGCAAGATCGTGCAGGATGTACCGGTAGTCCAAAATGAATTGTGTATGACATCACTGTCAGACATTAGTTAATCATTTCTACTGAGGCCAGTTATGTCAGCTCAAAGAGAATGAGTGAGTTGGCTGGAGACAAACAGCTGGACACCCGGAACTTGTCTGGGATTTGGAGATTTCATTTTTGGAACGCGACATGCACTGTGTCAAAGGAATTTTCATGCATGAAAAGATCCAGCTTCATTTACACATTCCCTTTTTTTTTTTTTTTTTTTTTCAAACCGTTCTGCCTCGGAGACTTGAAGCCAACTTGGTTCTCTCTTAAAGTCTGAGAAAGCAGTTTTGTCACAGTAACTAATGAATCCTTCGACACGTGAGACAACCTGATATTGTTGGAAAGCATTTTCTGGCCTTTAACCGTCATTGATTCGCACAGAAATCCCACGTTTGAACACCAGAAAATGATTTGAGACCATTACACAACTTTATTTTTTTTATTTTTTTTTAACAACTCATTTTTATCATTACAATTATGGGAATGATGTATGAATTTTATATGCCGGTACGTTTCTTTAGTAGTGTGGGCCCTACCAGTTAACGCTCCGATGACGAAATAACCTGATTTTGTACGTCAGAAGTCATAGTAGATGTAGATCTGGAACTGATATTTTTAGGAAAGTGCAAGGGTTTGTCTTCTTTTTAAGAAATAAAGGTTGTAAACCATTTTCTGAATTATGAAGCTGTGTTTATTTTACTACCTGTCTGCGACCCACCCAAAATAGCTCCACGACGCACTTTTGGATCCCAACCCACCAGTTGACAATCATTGATCTATTAAATCAAGCTTGTGGCAGTCTCCAAACTCCAGGAATAACAGGAGTGAGGCGCTAAATGAGCGACACCGTCATATCAGCGAAAGTTGACGGCCCACCCAGATGCTTTCCTCTTCCTAGCTGGGGACGTCAACAATGGCTGTGTTTCCAAAGCTCTACTCAAACAATGTCTTGACAACACGGGGAAATAACACTCTGGACAATGTTTTGACCCCCCTTCCCCTCCCCCGCCTCGGCACCTCAGACCATCTCACTGTTATGCTAATGCCATCTTACAGACCACTGGTTAAAGTCTCCCAACCAGTTAGCAAACAGGTACGAGTGTGGTCCCTTGAGGCACTTCAAGACTGGACCATGTTCAAACAGGCTGCCACCTACAACTCCATCACGGACCTTCAGGAGTACACAGAGACTGTTAACGCCGACATCAGCAAGTGCGTGAATGATGTCACCATCACTAAGTCCATAACTGTCCGTGCCGATCAGAAGCCATGGCTGTCGGGGGAGGTCTACAGAGTACTGAAGGTCCGCAAAGCGGCTTTTAGGTCAGGGGGATGAGGAGGTCCTGAGGACAACCTTGGCCAATCTGTCCCGTGGCATCATGGAGGCCAAAAGGGAGTATCCAGGAAGATGGCCCACCGCTTCAGTGACAACAGTGACAGCAGGAGTCTGCGGCGAGGTATTCAGACCATTATGAACTATAAACCCTCACCACAGATCTGCGACAGCTTCATCTCCCTGCTAAATGAGCTAAAAGACTTCTTTGCTCGATTTGAGGCACACAACAGCACCCCTGCAGACAAGACTCCACCCCCTCCTGGTGACCAAGTGCTGACACAGACCCGGTACAGCGTGAAAAGATCTCTCGATAGGATCAACACACGAAAAGCCCCGGGCCCAGAAAACATACCTGGTCGTGTTCTGAGGGACTGTGCAGCTGAACTCGCAGATGTCTTCACGGACATCTTCAACACCTCCTTGAGTCAGGGTGTTGTCCCCACATGCTTCAAAGCCACCACCATCATCCAGGTCCCAAAGAAGTCGTCTCCCTCCTGCCTCAATGACGACTGTCCGGTAGCGCTCACTCCCATCCTGATGAAGTGCTTCGAGCGGCTAGTCATGCACCACGTCAAGTCCTCCCTCCCCACCTTCTTGTAGCCCTTCCAGTTTGCATATCGGTCCAACCGGTCAACCGATGATGCCATCTCCACCGCCCTCCACTCTGCCCACACACACCTGGACTCTAAGGACTCATATGTCAGAATGGTGTTCATAGACTTCAGCTCAGCATTCAATACCATCATCCCTATACAACTGATCTACAAACTGGACCAGCTGGGGCTCAACACTTCGATGTGCAACTGGCTGCTGGAGTTTCTGACAGGAGACCGCAGGCAGTACGGGTCGGCAGCAACACATCCAGCACCGTCACACCGAACATGGGAGCCCCTCAAGGATGTGTGTTGAGCCCCCTCCTCTTCACCCTGCTGACCTATGACTGCACACCGACATACAGCTGCAACCCCTTCATCAAGTTTGCTGACACAACTGTGGTGGGTCTCATCAGCAACGGGGATGAGACAGACTACAGGAGTGAGCTGAGCCACCTGGCCGGGTGGTGCACGGACAAGAATCTCTCCCTGAACGTGGAAAAAAACAAGGAGACTGTCGTCGCACTCCCAGCATGATCCCCTGAACATCAACGGTGCTGCGGGGGAGAGGGTGCGCAGCACTAAGGAGTGCACATCACCGAGGACCTCTCCTGGACCGGCAACACCTCATCACTGGCCAAGAAAGCTCTCGACTTCCTGCGTAAGCTGAGAAGAGCCAGAGCCCCGACCACCATCATGTGCTCGTTCTACAGAGGGACCATAGAGATCATCCTGACCAACTGCATCACTGTGCGGTACGGAGCCTGCACCGCATCCTGCCGTAAGACTCACCATTGCATAGTGAGGGCAGCTGAAAAGATCATCGGAACCTCTCTTCCCTCCCTGCAGGACATTTACAGTACCCGCAAAGCCCTCCGCCTAGCGGGGGATGCCACCCATCCGTCACACAGCCTCTTCAGTCTGCTGCCATCGGGGAGGAGACCGCGGCGTCTGCGGGCCAGGACTTGCCGACTCAAAGACAGTTTTATTCATCAGGCTGTCAGGAAGCTGAACTCTCTGCCCCCTCTGCCTCTTCTGTCCTCTGAACTCTGACACCCCGTAAACATGTAGATGTACACGGACACACTCACACCAGAGTCAGGGTCACACCAGCCACTTCAGCAGCATTGGGGTTTTGTCATCAAATTTATAAATGTCTTATTTGTCCTTGTTCTCTGACCTTGACTATGCTGCACACGTCGCCTGACGTTTATTTGCACAGTCAATTAATACTTTGTATACTGGATATACTATAGTTTATTTAGCTTTTATATTTTTATATTTTCTTTTGTAGCACCGCGGGCCCTTGAGTACCGTAATTTCAATCCTCTGTATGTGTTACGCATATTGAAGAATTGACAATAAAAGTACCTTGTATCTTTTTCTTTGACTAAACAACACCACTAAATTCTCAGGTACACACCATTTGGTGCAACAACAAAACAAAACAACAAAAAAACAGAGAATGGGGGGGACATGTGCACGTGAGGTAAACTTTAGCCAATTTATGTAAATATTTATTAGCCATTGATTGAAGGTACTCTTTGCCTATAATGTATGATTTAAATGTACCCAATTAAAGTGGCTGCAAATTGTTTCACCACATTTTGGGGTAAATTCAATAGGTTGTTTTCCAGCTGAGCTCAGATGAAGTTGTATGTTCTTTTAATTCCCACTTTCATCTCCACATGTGCCTTGAAGCTCACTTCAGAGAATGGCACTGTCTTGGCTTTACCACATCTTGTGTGTCAGATGAAATGCAGTCACGATAGCAACCATGCAGACAGGAGCTAGTTCTCTCTGACAGTTGCATTCGATCTGTACATTTTCTCAGATGGACTATTTTTGAAGGTTTTTTCACACTTAAAAGGAATCGCTCGGAATGTAACACTTGCTGAAGACCTCAGGATAGCAAATTAGTTCTTTTTTTCCTGCTTTTAAACATGATGTACAACTCAAAGCGAGGTTTGATCAAAATAATGAATACACATCTTCTGTAACCTTTTACAAGACAAAAATACATTAATTAACCGCTTAAAAGTATGGCAGCAGTTGTTTTGGAACGCCAATAAAAAAGTAGACATCCTGTCACGTAGCATAGTAGGATGTGAATTGGACCCAAGAGCAGACTGAGGCGGAGGGAGTAGATTGAGAATGGTTTATTGAAGGTCGGCACAGGGTAAGGATATCCACGGCGAGGTGGCGGGCAGGAACGTGAGCAGGTGCTGCAGCTTGGCGTGGCTGGAGCGCTCAGCGAGACGGGGAAGGCACGGAAGGAACACTGGGAGTACGGATGCGGGTTGTAGGATCATACAATCCTATCGCAAAAACCTGGGAGTGCGAGAGTCGGAAACAAGCGTCAATACTCAGGCGAAGGCTGTAGAACTGGACAGGTTTTAAATGCAGGCGGTAATCAGTGCTGCTCGAAGACAGGTGCGCTGCACAGGTGCGCTGATTGCTCGGGAGACAGAGAGGGAGAGGGAGCGACAAGGCACGCGGCGCCACCCAAGCTCCAAAAGAAGAACTGAAGGGCATGGATCATCACACATCCTCCGATTTTCATCTGCAAATAAGCCGGCCGTCACGGTGTGCCAAGTATCCACCTGTCATTAAGAAGAAGAGTTATTAATAAATAATAATCATCACCGTCATCAGATTTGTAAAGCTTTCACTCCTCAAAGACACCTTACTTATGTGTACCCAAGCAAACAAACAAAAACAAACAGTCAACACAAACATCTTCAGACGTTGTTGGCGATTTTGCACAGGTGGGATTTGAGTTGACTTTTAAATGAGGCGAGTCTGTCAGCGGTCCCGATGTCGAGGGCCAGTGAGTTCCAGAGTTGCGCGGCGGTGTTGCGGGATCTTGTAGTAGTTGATACGTTGCTACATGGGAGCCAGCCAAGGTGACGGAGGATCGGGGTGACGTCTTCTCTGAGCCACCGGGCCGCTGAGTTTGGAACATTGTGGAGGGGGCGGGATACTCAAATGCAAATCTGAAATGTTTTTTTTTTTTAGGTCGCTAAGGTCAGTGTGCAATAATACTGTAATATTCAAAACAAAACGTCATTTTCATTCGATGCAACGACAAAAAAATGTACTAAAATAAAATGTAATTTCCATATGGACATAAAATACGTAGTTGACTAAAACAAAACATGACCATGTCAGAATCCAAAACATACATATCAGGTGGGCGTTAAGAACATTTGTTTATTGGTTTATTTATTTATTTTTAATATGAATACAAAAAACACAAAGAAGGAAATACGTATTGGGGCTTCACACTTAGACTGTGTGTGTGTGTGTGTGTGTGTGTGTGTGTTTGTAGTTTTGTAAATGAAACAATAACCAAGGGCAGATTAGGAGGTGAACCCCAAAAATAGGACAAACAATAGCAATAATCAAATGAGTGCATTTCAAAATGACCTCTATCATGAATAATGTTAAGTTAGCAACATTTACACAGTTAACATAGCCCTTCTTGTGTTAAGCTCTTAGTCTGAAAGACAAAGCGGACTTAACTTAAGGTAGCTGACTTAACTGTCGATCCACGGTAACTGTCACTAATTAACGTCATGTAAAATTCTGTAATAATGCATTTTGCTAATGCTACCAAGGCACTTAAAGTATACTTGTTCTAACAATTGTACAAATGAACACAAAAGGAATAATGCTTAAGACACCAAACAAAAAATGACTTTGGACCTTTTCTACAGGCCATCTATGTATCGTAGAGGAGACAAGTCCCGGTCTACGCGTGCTGACTCAACCAAAACACACTGCAAAGGTAAACGTTTTTCAATTCGGGCACTTCTGCCATGTGGCCAACCTCACATACTCATGCGCGACGTGAAGTGCGGTTTACGGCAAAACTACTATTCTTAGAACGCCCGGTCTCGTGTGGTCTCCGAACGGGACGTAACCGTTCGAGGGCCACAAATACGTGGCCACCTTTGGAGCACTCCTGCCATAGAGAATGCTTCTGCAGTATTGTGTTTGCATTGCACTGTTGCATTATTGCTCCTTGGTCGTTTGCAGTTCTGGGCTTATGTCCCAAGGCAACAAAGCTTCCTTTCCTCCCAGCAAGAACCGACCGAGTTTCTTGATTTGTTGTTGTCGCTTTGGTAGTGATCCGGGGCCAGATTGAGACCCAAGCCGGGGCTTAGCCTTACTGTGTTCTATTACAGAAAATGGACGATCCTATTACTCCGCTGGTAATCTCACCGGGGCCAGACGGGGCATAGGAGGATTTTCCATCTAGCCCTCGGTCTCCTTTGCCCCCGGGTACGAGCGTTGCCCACTGACCCTCCGGAGTCCATTTCTCCGCAGCGGAACCACTCGTATCATCGCCGCTGTGAGCTGCCGAGCTGCACTTTGCACACAGAAGATATGCTTGGAGTCCAAGCGATGTGCTGTGAATAAGAAGCAGAAGAGACCAAATCAAATGGAACAGGTTAAGACAAAAAAGTGAATGTCAAGCCCGTGTTTAAGTGTGTCACCCAAATTTGAATGTGTCACAAAATTACATCAGAATCAGAATCATCTTTATATCCCAAGTATGTCCAAAAAACACACAAGGAATTTGTCTCCGGTAGTTGGAGCCGCTCTAGTACGTCAACAGACAGTCAATTGACAGAGAACACTTTGGAGACATAAACACATTGAGAAAAAAAAAACAGTCACTGAGCAATAAAGGGTTGCTAGTTTTTTTTTTTTGACAATTGTGCAAAAAGATCCAGACATTTGTGATGCTTTAAAATAACAACATAAAAAAACAATGTTTTCTTCATCTGCGTAAAAGGTCTGATGCTGGTTGGGACAGGTCCAACTGAAACTCCTCTTTTGGAAGTCCCACGGCACTTCTGCAACTTCAGGTGCCATTTTTACCAGGAAGCTCTTCACCTTACCTGTTGCCGCTGTAAATGTTATCGCCTCAAATTCACCCGCCTGCTGGAAAGTTGTGATAGCGCAACATGTTGGATGTCAATTCAAAAGCGGGCCCATCACTGTGTTCTTGATGGCCCTTTGAAAAATGACTTTTTGAACACAATACGGGCACGGAGCTGTTTTGCTTTATGGCATCTTGCAGCCAAAATTTGAACTTTCCAAAGTAGAGTGTCGCTCATTCTTACCTCACTGGTTGAGGGTGCCGGTGTGCTGCACAACCTTGTAGGGAATCAATTCGACCTCGGCTGGGAGACTTTTTCGTCGACGTCCCGTGTAGCTGCCAGTCAGTCTCCAACCAATCAGTATTCCTGTCAAGTCTAAGCGGGAAAGTTAAGCAGTGCCGTCCGGTTCGGCCCTCCTTGTGTAAGTCGTATTATTAGCCAGCTCAGTGCTTTGGCTAATGACATAATGGTCCACACCTCGTGACAGCAAACAGGCTGACTGAAATCTCTTTTTCTCAACAGGAAAAAAAAAAAGAACTCTTCAGTGGAACAAATCTGTCAATTCAAACTTCAGAGTGTGTTATTGTTTTTACATTGTGCAGTTACCTTATTACAGTTTGATATTTATTTGTAAAATTGGGTGTAAGGATGTTAATAATTAGCTTACTTTCAAATCACAATGTTATCGACAGTGGTAACTTATTTTTACAATTAGATAACCGTTGGGACCAGCGAAATACAGTGGTCCTCTGCCTTTGGTGGGGGGTGGGGGGTGGGGACCCAACCCCGCCATGAATAGCAAATGTCCACAAATAATTGACACTCCCCGCCTACTATTAAGGCGGCTCCGTAGATGTGAACGGAGTCCCAACAGTTGATTTACAGCTCTTTCCACAGGAGGGGCAAGCGAATGATTTTGGAGAGGCTGTCGTCGGACTCTTTGATCCAGATAGCGTTGCATTCGCTCCTCTTCAAATTTGTTTGTCTGGACTTGTAGCGCGGCACAGTGGCTGGTTTTAGGATCAATACCACAGTTTTTTTCATGTGGTCAGCGTAGCTTTTTTTTGGAGCCCCATGTGGTCGGTCGGAAACCGTCACTTTCACTAAGTTTTGAGTGCAGAAGAGTCTTAAGAAGGCGATTGTCTGGCTTCTGTAGAACATGGTCAAACTATCGAAGTTGTCATTGTTATAGATTGGCTCTGATCCGTGACAGTCCACATTTTCCAAGGATCTCAATGGAGGAATGTGATCTTTCCAGGAGAATTTTTTGGGGGACACTGCCCTAAAAGTGATTACAATTGTCTGCATTAATAGTTTGAACCATAAATATCCGACAAATTAATAGCATTTCAACCACTCATAAACATCTTCAAATGTTGTTGTAGCCTTAAAAATACAGTTTACTGCTAAGCACATGTAAGAGCCTGAATAAAGGGAGATGAAATGACCACTCAGACAACAATGTTTCTTCTCCGGAATGAGATGTATTTCAAATAGACACTTCAATACAAATATTCCAACAAAGACACAAAAAAAATACTCTTTTATATAACATGCATATTCACCAAAATAGTTCCTAATATAATAAGCAAAACTTACTTATATACTTAGTACATTAACATATTCATTTATCTGTAAGTCTATTGACTAATGAAATAGTTTTCCAAAAATATCCATTAAAAAAAAAAATCAATTCTGAACACTCGCATCGCCCCAAACATTTTCAGCTGCATGCGCATGCGTCGCCGCATTGCCTGAGTGTGCATGTACAACGTAACTTCCCACTTCTCACCCTCGCCAATCTACAATGGCCGCTGAGTGTCACCCAAACTAGGACAGCTTCCAAAACAGTCAAAACAAATACATGATTTAAAAAAAACAAGTTTTAAACCACTGGGTTCTTAAAGCTTATGCACATTCATATTCACACATCATACCTGAATAAAGGGAGACGAAAAGACCACTCCAACAACGATGTTTCTTCTCTACCGAGAATTAGACATCGAGCCGAGAGCGCCCTCCTCTGTCTTGGGCAGACACAAGCAGTCGATCACCGATCACTTTTCATGTATGTTCGGTGGTCTGTTTTCACCGTCTCAGTCGTGAAACCAAATAAGAGGTCGATAGGTACTCTTGGGGACCTTCCGAATAACAGGTAGAAAGGAGAGAAACCTATGACCTCACAACGTGCGCAGTTATATGCATAGATCAATTTATTCAATGATTCTTTCCAATTGTTCTTAGCATTTGAAGCAATGTTCGGTTGAAGCGTTCAACTTGTCCATTTCCTTGTGGGTGATATGCAATTCAAGTACACCACAGTTTCTTTTTAACTGGGTAAAGAGCTGATTCTCAAATTCGCCACCATGATCATGATGTATCCGTGCTGGTAGTCCGAACTTGAGGTCAAATTCATTAAATATCCGATCAGCTACTGTTTTGGCAGACTTGGAGGTAGTTGCATAAGCCTGTGCAAAACGGGTGAAGTGATCGACGATTACCAGTATATATTCGTAGCCACCTTTACATTTGTCCAAGTGGAGAAAATTAATCGACACAAGTTCAAAGGGTGGTATTGTGATGATACTGGTAAGTGGTGCCCGTGTCTCGCCACATCAGGTTCAATTTCTTTTTGCATGTAAGGCCAAAAGAATCAATCTCTGATCAGTGATGTTGTTCGAGCAATACCTTGATGGCCCATCTCATCATGCAACTCTTTCAGTACTGTGGTTTTATGCTGCTCAGGTAATACAAGTTGGGCTTTTGTTTGTTGTTCTTCTGAGAATGCCATTTTCATCAATATGAAGTCTTTCCCACTCATGTAGCAAACATTTGCTGTGCAAACGTAGGGCTTTAAACTCTTGTCCTGATGGTTTCTTGTTTTCTACTTTGAACTATAACACTGAAGCAAGGTCTTTGTCATTTTGTTTGATCGCAGCCATTGAGAAAGGCTTTTGTGTTTCTTCATTAACTTCTGAACATTGTAGAGAAGTCTCAACAGCTTGGGTTGTCGCTGCCACACAATCTGATGAAAGCTCTTCAATGCACTCTTCCATCATCTCTTCAATATTGACAGGCATTCTTGACAGACTGTCGGCGTCCACATTTTCTTTACCTGGATGATACCGAATAGTAAAATGGAAATTGGCTAGTTCTGCTACCCATCTACATCCAGTTGCATTGAGTTTAGCACTTGACAGGACATAAGTAAGTGGATTATTGTCAGTAAAAACAGTAAAGGTTGGTGCGTAGTACAAAAAGTCTCTACAATTGTTCTATGATGGTCCATTTTGACGCAAGAAATTCCAACTTTCCAGAGTGGAGATGATAGTTTCGCTCAGCAGCAGTTAATGTGCGGGAACCAAATGCTATCACACGGAGTTTGCCATCTTGTCGCTGGTATAAAACTGTTCCGAGGCCTTGATTTGAGGCATCTGTGTGAAGGATAAATGGTTGTGAAAAGTCTGGGAATCCAAGGACTCAAGGCTCAACCAGACAATCTGTCAATCGCTCCAAGATGAGCTGATGATCTTTAGTCCACTCAATCGGTTTATGTGATGGTACCCATTTTCCTTTTCCTGTTAAATGTCTTGTTTTTGTCCTGTTTTGTGGCACATTGTTGTCTTCTGTTGTCTCTTTTAGCAAGGCATACAGTGGCCCTGCTATGTGTGATAAATTCTGTATGTATTGTCGATAATCGCTTAACAAGCCCACGATAGCTTGAAGCTCTCCTACGTTGGTTGGTTTCTTGTCTTTCAAAGCTCTCACAGCAACTGTGTCAGCTGGGTCAATTTCTGGTCGCGAGTTGTTATGGAATATTGGCGCTGTGGAGCAAACCTTTGTTGATATTGGGCTGTGTCTCCTCTTCATTCCAGTCCCTGGGGAGGCCAGTAGTTTTGTGCTGGATACTGGTACTTATGAATTGGGGCACAGTCCTGCACAACAGGTATGGCCAGATACAGTGTCTGTGGTGAGTTAGGCTGATGTATTGATTCTCTAATTTGAGCAACTTCAGCACTTAAGTTTTTTAATGTGGCCATGTCCGAGCACATTTCTTTCCGTTCGTTTAAGACATCTGACTGATTTTACGTGGGTGTTTTGAATTTGTGTTTTTACATTTTCTGTCGGCAAATGTGTCAGTTGACTGAACTGGGTGCACAGTGGTTGATCGCTGTTGGGTAAGTAGTTTCTTTTTATTCTGTCTTTCTGTTTCGTTGGCACAGGCAATATTGAGTTTCTCAATGAGCACGTCATCACTTGTTGATGTTTGTTGCAAGTATGTCTGAAGATCGCTCCTAATACTTTCTCTTTGCAAGCCTGTTAACACAGTATGGAGGAACATACTTTGCATTAGGGCAGGGTCATATCTTAGCCCATATTCTGGTTCTTATAATGCAAACAAAACCTTTTGTCTCAGATCTAAGTCATGTATCAGGAAATTTTGTGGAGTTTCTGTGTTACTTTGAACCTCGGATGTGAGCTGCTTATACAGTTCTGTTGCGCCTTTTTCTTGGTAATGAGATCTGAGAATTTGCCGCAAGATAGGCAAGGTGAGGTTGGTTTTACCCTCCAGATAGCTACGAATTTGCAACCCTGGTGCTATGGCCCTTGTCACTGCATCAACTAGTTCTAGTTCAGAAACCCTTTATTGATGCCTTACTCAGTCTGGTGTGCAAGACTAGAGAAGGGAAGTTTATCATTCTGCCCAGGCTCACCAATCTGACCTGATATTTTTAATTCCCTTCCCCACTGTAGTGAAAGCTGAGGCTGGGGATCTGTCTAGTGAAGACAATATCACGGTTAACACTATTACTTTCCCCATCAGCTGATTTGTTTATCTCAATAATAGTCTCCTGTTGTGACAATGCTAATGCTTCTTGTAATGACTCTATCTCTTTTTCAGAATCAGAATCAGAATCATCTTTATTTGCCAAATATGTCCAAAAAACACACAAGGAATTTGTCTCCGGTAGTTGGAGCCGCTCTCGTACGACAACAGACGGTCGATTGACAGAGAACACTTTGGAGACAGAAAGACATTGACAAAAAAAACAGTCACTGAGCAATAAAGGGTTGCTAGTTATCTGTTAATACCGGAACATATACATATATTTTTTTGACAATTGTGCAAAAAGATGCAGAGTCCTCTCGCACTTAGACCAGTTGGAAAGACTAATATTGCAATAGTCCGGTGCAATGACCATTGTGCAAAGGGCGCCGAGACTTCAAGCGAGTAGTGCCATAATCTGGGACAATGTTGATTGTGCAAATGTTGCAGATACTCCTCGATCAGTGTGCAAATGGAGCAGATGCTACTCTGGCATGAGTGGCCAGTATTGGTCAACAACAGATATGCAAATAGTGCAGCGTGGCGAGACTACTACAGTGAGTCCACGAGTATTGTATAATTGGCCCTACAGAAATGTGACAACAAACTCAAGTCAAAAAATCGGCAGCATGTTGTAATGGAATTGTAGGTTAGGTGTTTAAGAAGTTGATTGCAAGAGGGAAGAAGCTGTTGGAATGTCTGCTAGTTCTAGTTTGCATTGATTGGTAGCGCCTACCTGAGGGAAGGAGCCAGAAGAGCCGGTGACCGGGATGCGGAGGGTCCGAGAGGATTTTGCACGCTAGTTCTGGCAGCGTGCAAGTCCTCAAGGGTGGGCAGGGGGGTAGCGACAATCCTTTCAGCAGTTTTGATTGTCCGTTGCAGTCGGAGTTTGTCCTTTTTTGTAGCAGCACCAAAGCAGACTGTGATGGAAGAACACATGACTGATTTATCTGACATATTTTCAAACTCCAAACCTGCAATACATAGAAAATCCCAAACTTCAAGCAGACTGTCTTTTGTTAACGTGTACAAAGCACCACCAACTTTAAGTTTTAAATCCTCGATCTGCAAAGATGCCATTTCTCTCACGATGTCGGAATGATGAAGTTACTTCTCTGCCGACGGGACAACGCAGCTCTCCTGCCACCCGTAATTAACCTCAGATCACATGCAAGTCTCTTTCTGGCGGTTGCACTGTGGATGCTTTAGCTTAAAGGATGCTCCCGTTTAGTCCACGTTTGGAAAAATTATCATGAACCAAAGCAGCTCTCTATCCACTGCCGCTGACTGTCACTCAGAAATGTAACACCGCTGCTGTTAAATTTGGGATCGGATGAGCGAGGCTGGCAGTGGAACTTGCCCCTACACACGACGCCGTGGAAGCTTGGTTGAGGGGACTTGGGTGGAGCGGACAAGTAGTTTGATGTTTTCTAGGGTTGACAGTGACTGTTTGTTGTCTCAGTTAAAGTGGAGCTAAAATACAGTACACATTACACATACTGCAAATATGCGGGGGTCCATTGTGTTGCTTAAAATATTCCTGTGCAGTTAATATAAGTTGAATGATGGGGACATGTATCATACAGTGTAGAAAAGCAGAACCTTTAAAGTACAACCCCAGTTGCGAGCCAAACAACCGTCAGTGTATCCCTCAAGGCATAATAGTGTATTTTTGAGGTGCAGGCAAATTTGAGCATCTGACGGTGGCGTCTGTGAAATCTTAAAAGTCATATAATAGCGGATAAATCCCTTTGAAGGAGCCATTTTGAAAGCTGTCTAAATGTATATTATATTGCAGACTACTATCACAGTGTTTCATTGAATATAAAGCCCTTGTATAAATTGTATCCTTGAAGTGAAGCGCTCTATCAGCGCTGCTTTCATTTAATTCCACCTGACTGACTGACTGTCAGCGTGACTGAACGCCGACAAAGTGCTACAGCAAGGAGGAAGGAGGCAGAGGAAGGGAGACGGGGCGGTGGACACGGATGCGGCAAGGAGTGATGGCCGGGTCTCATGGGATGCGATATCTCTCACGAGCAAGCGTACGTGTGCACACGATAGACACGAGCTCGATACGATGCATAAATAGATAGTCATTTTTCATCCGACTGATGCTTTTATCCAGCGAAGCAGGCAGGTACCCGCATTCCTTATCTGCTGATGCAGTCATGTTACCGCCATCGATCTTTAATAGACAAGGTCATCAGATATTCGTGGAGCCTAATTAAGCAAGTGGGGCCTCCTCAATCCCTCCGCGTATCCCTCGGACATACAGACCGAATGAATTTTGGTTTAATAGGAAGGTGATTTTAGCGCTTGGGCTCTCATCCTTGTGACCACTCTGGTCATGTCATCTTTTGTAACTTCTCAGTTTTTCCACCCCCAAAAAAACAATTGCATTTTTACAGAGAAACATTAAAACAAAAAGTATTGGGACACTCAAGTTAATCAGATCTTTGGATCAGGACTCTTACTTTGTGGTAAATCTCTGTGCTTCTGACTTTGGGAAAGATCATTTGTGTTCTTCTGTTCTTAACTGTTACTGCAAAAATGCAGTACACAAATCAAAGTCGATCAAGGCATGCTTGGGTGCATTTGGTGTCCAAAAACTTGGGAGCTCTGACCTCAAGTCCCGTCAAAAACCCTTTAGGATGAACCAGGCGATCGTTTGCGAATACCCACAAGTCCCAGTAATTAGCACATCTATTTTATGTAGGATATGTTATTTTAGTGACAACTATCTCCTGTGCTGGTGAGCCAGAGACAATTTTCTACCTCGGTGGAAAATAAAGAATTAATCTATTCTAATTAGGTTTGCAACGAATGCCCGGGTATTCCAGGGCAAAAATGCTCGAGAATGTTTTGCTGCTTCGGGAATCCGCTTATTTAAAGGTTGAAGGTCAACGGAGCAAACGCACTACGACAACGTGCTTAGGTCATCGATGCGAGGCGCGCATATTTGATTCAAGGAGCGGGAAAAAGGCGAAAATGCGCTATTACAGTTTGCAAAACGTATTAAACAACAAAGAAGAAGATGGCGACGACTTCAGAGAAGATAATTGCGGGGGAAAAGTCTAAAAGCAAAACGTGCATTTCAGACTGAGCAGAAAGGTGAACACCGAATTGTTCACATCAACCACGGAGCATAAACGGAACAATTGACTGGTTAGGCTGCCATATTTGGATTTGCACAACACTCCCGTGATCGTGTGCGTCTTTGAACCACAGTGAGCACACGATTTAGTGACTTAGAAGTATGAATTGTGCTCATTTGTCGCGCTCTGCGTTTACTGCCTTTTACCGCCTTTACTGATGATTTTCGGCTCCTCGCCGATTTGATTGACAGCTGCAGCTCAATGACATCCCTTATTAATAATGTGGCTACATTTCGTCTGTTTGGAGTCTGTGGAGAAGCGTGCTTTAGAAGTGGTGCACTTGTTTACATGTTTGAGTGCTCATTCGGCACGTCAAGTTAGCTACAGTGCCGTGAAAAGTGTTTACCCCCTTCTCAAATTTTTTTGCATAGTTTTCCCACTTTGTTTAAGATCATCAAACAAAAGTAAATATCAGACAAAGAGAACCCAAGTCGACATAAAATGCAGATTTTAAATGGTGATTTGATTTATTAAGGAAACAAATCTATTCAAAGATAACTGGCCCTGTGTGAAAAGGTAATTGCCCCCCTTGTTAAATCATGAACTAACCGGCTAATCATATTTAATGGAGTTAATTTTCACTGACCGAATCCAAGCCTGATTATCTCAAGACCTGTTCAATCGAGAAATCACTTAAATAGAACCAGTGGGACAAAATGAAGTCGGCCAAAAGACCACAAAAAGCTGAAACAAAATGCCACGATCCAAAGAAATTTAAGAGCAGGTGGGAAATTAAGTAATTGACATCTATCAGTCTGGAAAGGGTTACAAAGCCATTTCTAGAGCTTTAGGACTCCAATGAACCACGGGGAGCGCCATTATCCACAAATGGCTACAAACCCAGGCTACAAAGATTACCCCAAGAGCACAGTGACGACTCATCCAGGAGGTCACAAAAGAACCCAGGACAACATCTGAAGAACTGCAGACCTTCCCTGCCTCTGTTAAGGTCAGTGTTCATGACACAACAATAAGGAAGAGGCTGGGCAAAAATGGCATCCATAGCAGAGTTCCAACGTCTCTCAGCTGGCCTGGGAATGCCTCGGGATCACCCCGGAAGAGCTGGATGAAGTGGCTAGGGAGAGGGAAGTCTTGGCGTCCCTCCTAAAGCTACTGCCCCCGCGACCTGACCTCAGTTAAGCGGTAGAAAATGGATGGATGGATGGATGGACACCTACCAACATTGCCACAAGCTGCCCATCAGCCAACTGCTCAACTAACTGACAGTCATCACAAATGCATAATGGGCAATTAAGGAAGGTTATTATCTCCTCTTTGAGGCTTAAATCATCAAAACTGTTGTGTAAAAGCCTGGCTTCACAGGACAATGACGTCTGCAAACACATTGTGACCTGCTTTGTTACATGTAGGCGTAACGGATCGGGAAAACGTGGCTAAAGTGGAGGGACGCATGTTCTCCTGTCTTCATGAAACAGCAAACAGCTGTGATGTAATAAGAGCCGCCGCCGCTAATGAGTGATGCTAATGAGCGTCACAAATGAGTGATGCATTTTCAGGTGGACTCTGGTCTATGACGCCCCTCGTGCGGCTTTTGATGGCGCTAGCTGCTGCTCTCTCGCTGACATCCCGCAGGCGTCGTACCGAATCATCAGAGGAATCAAAAATGACTTGGGCAGCGTCCTCACATTACAGCACAGAAAGGTTCATTTCACCGCACAAACCAAATCGGCATGAAATGACTTCTCCCATTTAAAGCCAACCCGTTTTCCCACGCTTTTTAATGAAAATATTTAAATGGATGCGAGCACGTGACGGTGAAAGCTCGCAGACAGCTTGAGCAAAGGCTTGGTTTCGGGGAAGTAAATTGCCGCGGACGTTCCTGCATTGTCACCTCAACAGCGTTAGCTGCCGCCATGCTGAAGAGTTCAAGCTCATCCAAGACCTTCACGAAGCATATGTTGGGAAAGAGCCTCACAGCTGCCTTTCCCAAGTCCACTCCCAGGGTCTGGGCTTTCTGTTTGTAATCCATCGGCGCTCTGAAGAGACTGCCGCTAAGCCTTTGGAGAAGCTCCCTGAATGTGGCTTCCTTTCCATTTGTGGAAAGTTTTTATTTCCCTTATTTCACTTACCTTGCCAAAGCTGTGTGTTGACAAACATTTGTGCTTAAGAATCTGTTGTTTTAAGGCTGCAAGGCCATTAAGGGACCTGTGAAGTGCAAAACTTAAATCCAGAGTCCCCAAAGGCAGAATAAGGCCAACAACTTTGATCTCTCCCATGCAAAAAAAAAAAAAAGCCGTAATTTTCCACAGCAATGCCGCTGTGCTGGTAATATTGGATTAAAAGTGCCTCTTTTCTTCCCCTGTCCACTCATGTATGGCCACTGTGCGGAACTGAGGATGAGGTCTGTCGGAGACGCTTGGCCGCGCTGCACAATGAAGATAGAGGCGAGCAATTTTGACATTTCGGCTTCAGGGTCATGATGCATTAATTCAGCTCAGCAGAACATTTCCAGGACCTGCACGAGTGAAAGATGGCTGTATACATGACTTTACCGAGATGTTAACTGGGAGGACTTTTTCGATGTGTGTGTTGGTTAATGAGTCATGCACAAAAAGAGTTCATACTGTCATAACCAAAACATCAGAAGTGTGCTTGAACTGGACACAATCAAGAATCAATTAATTACCCAGTCTGGGGTTAAGCTAGACCAAGAAAATGTATTCCTAGCTGATATCATAATGTATAGCATGCTAGTATCATTCAGTGCCAAATGTTCTGTCATCAGCAACTGAGCATAGTGGACAACTTGGGCGATTGGTTAGCACAACTGCCGTAAAGTTCTGAGGCTCAGGGTTCAGGGTTCGAATCTCAACTCTAACATTCCAGTGTGGAGTTGGCCTGTTGTCCCGGTGCTCACGTGGTCTACTTCAGGTACTCCGGCTTCCGACCACATTAAAAAAACATGCATGTTGGGTTCATTGAAGACTCTAAAGTCTATGAAGGATGCTTAAATCGCAACACTGTTCTAAATGACCAATTTGATTGGCTCAAAGGGGAGGAGCTACAATTCACACTAATGGTCTGTGCATTTCCTTTGGAAGACAGTTACATTAAAACCTCATTTATGCCCGGCTTACGTTCCAGAAAACTTCTACAATAAATGAAAATTCCTTAAGTATCAACCAATTAATCCTTATATTGAGATGAGACATATTTGTCCACTTGAGGTCACCATCCACATACACAACACAAGCACATGCCTATTAAATGGTCTGCTTGAGTGACATGAACGACATCCCATGCAAACACGGTGTAAACAGATTTCCTGCTTTAAGCATTGGTACAGTTACTCACAATGACCGTGCTTTCAATGTAGTCAGTGAAAAGCATTATGGGAACCCAGAATTTATTGTGTTAATGCTTTTAACTACAGTACTGGAGTTGTAGAAAATCAAGCTAAACGTTGCTCTTTACATGCATTTGTTCCTGTCGATACTGTAATGTGTGACCCTATGTGAGTCGTGAGTCATTGCTGCCACATGAGAATAATATAGCCAATAAAGCTAACTGTGTCAGAGATGTGCAGGTGAGTAAGAGCACCACACTGACCCACACAAAATAATCTGCGATGCACTGAATTTGGAATAATGAATAGCGAGGCATTACTGTACCACCGTGACGACCAGAAAAACTGCTTCACGTCTGACTCCCGTGAATGCCCCAAAACTTGCTCTTGTTGAATTGATGTTAAATTAAAACAAAGGAAAAAATGCATTCATCAAAAGAATCTAATATTAGATGAAAACAAATAAAAAGTAAAAATGAGACTGAACAGCACAAAAGAAGATACAGCAAAAAGGTTCCGGATGCCAACAGCAATTTCTGGCCGGTATGAGTCACTCGCCTTGTTTGGGGACAAACAGGCTCAGTGGAAAGGAAAGCAAGAGGAGGGGGGTGGCAGGGGAAGGGGAAGGGGTCGAGTCGGCCCAAATGAGCTCCAGGAAATTGGAGCAGCTTTCAGTGGCGTATGTGACTTGTGAGGTTAGAGAGGCGTGACAGAGACGGATCTGGGCTCGTATTGAAACGCTGACATGTGGACGGTGTAGCATCACAGAGGCGAGTCCCAGATTGTGACATGGGGGGGGGGGGTAGCTTGTTCTCAATGTCAGCTGTACGGAAAATCCCCAGATTGCTTCGAAAAGCCTTTACCTTATTTCCTCGTCCAAGGAGCTTTGATTTCTCATGATCTGTTTTTAATCTTCCTGTCTATAATTTGTATTATACATTCTTCAACGATGACGTTTCGTGACATATGCACATAAAAATATGCATTATGTGTGTGTTTGTCTTTCTCCCTTCATCCCCTTTAGTCGGTGGCCCCGCTTCCTGAGCAGCAGACACCTCTGATGTTACGTTCATTATTTTTTAGTGGTAGGAATAAAACATGAGCAATAGACTTATTACTTAGAATAACATCACGGTTAGTTGTGCTCATAAATTTATATATGTACGCCTGTCAAAATTTCAAAATACTGCATTGGCAATTTTGAGGATAACTGACATTCTATTGT
This sequence comes from Phyllopteryx taeniolatus, assembly GCF_024500385.1. Taxonomy (NCBI): domain Eukaryota; kingdom Metazoa; phylum Chordata; class Actinopteri; order Syngnathiformes; family Syngnathidae; genus Phyllopteryx; species Phyllopteryx taeniolatus. The sequence goes on along the minus strand of NC_084502.1, from coordinate 12,414,640 downwards.
CAGTATTGTCTATATATCGGGCCATTCTATTATTTTCTTGAGTGCTATGTTTTGTTTAACTATTGTGCTATTCAATTCCTGAAATGCCTTCGTTTTTTCTAAATCCCTGATCACTGATTTTGTCTTTAAAGGGTTATAAAACCGTAACACCAATGCTATGTATTAGCCCATCTATGGTGTTTTGTATTGTATTTTAGCATTTAGCTAAACGGATGTTTGGAAGGCAAAGCTATGTGGTTGTTTTTAATTCCCAAGGTGTAATTCTCTTGGTTTTATGTTTGGTCTGACAGTAGACTTAAAGGCAACCCTGTGGGAAGCCGCGTTTTTTCAAGATTTGTTCACGATCTGCCAAACTGTTGCATGTTGGGAAGTTGAGTTCACTGCCACCATACAGCGCTCGTATCGCAAGTTTTGCTTGCAATTCAAAGCAAACAATCAGCCGAACGAACGACAACTCGTGTCTCGGTGGGCCACGGTATGCAGTATGTTAATTTTTATTTTCTCTTTAATCTTTCTAGTGGTGCTACACCCTGTGAGGGAAGAACGGGACAATGTAGGACAGGACAGGAGGGGAAGAGAGCAGGACGAAGGTAGCGGGAGTGGCTATGTAAATTCTAAACAATCGAGTGCAAGTGAGGGGACATCCCAAGAAGTTTGCAAAGTCATAAGAGTTATTTCTAGCACTTAGGGAGTGGACCCACACCCAGGGATCCGGGGCGGTCCCCCGGCCGCACCGAAGCGCCCCAAAACCGTCCGCCCGGAGGAGAAGGCAGGGACCCACCGCCGCCCAGTGTACATCCCGTTAATTATAATCATCAAATTATCGTTACCGTTGTCGATACACACTGTTTCGTCATCGCCTCCCCTATCGCTCTCTTCCTTTTTGCCCTCTTGCCTCTGTCTCTCCATCTGAACCTGAGCTTTCGGGGAAGACGGCCACCCCACACTGAGGCTGCGTTCTCAAATTGAAATTTGTTCAAACATTCCCCTCCTAACGTGGAACCTCCAAAATTGAATGCCCATGAAGTTGAACGGTCCAGAATTGGATCAAACTTTTCAGACCTCTCAAGGGTGACATCCAGGAAGCGTATCTTCGGTGTCATTCATCTTCTCATGCGGAGTGCCTATTGTTCGTATGTTACCCTTGGTTAACTTTTTCTTACACCTATGACAGTTAGGGTTGTTCAAATGTTGCCTAGACATGTAATGACAGTTTCATGATAGTTTAAGCCCGGAAAGTATCGTGATTATTTTCTCTCTCCAATGATATGTTATTGTTATCTCCTTATTAAGAGTGAGCTAAATTGAAAGTGTTTACTTGTTGATTTGGAATATGACAAAAGTAATCTTCCCACTCATCTAAAAAAAAATAACGTTCCAAAGTCCACACAGGTTGCAAAATTTTCCAGCCAGCAATTTCTCGGTGGCGCCTGTTTGTAATCTCCCACGCTGCCGTATCAGCCGCCATCCATCACAGGTCGGCCGCTGCCGACGCGTCCCGAAGATGGATCGACTCACTTTCCTCGCACCCTTTGAGGAATGATACCGTCCATCGTACAAGTAATAAAACGATCGATGAGGCAGGCACACTCGCTTGTGTATTTTATTTTTCATACGTTGAAATGAGCCGCGGCAATGGAGTGCATTCTGGGAGAAACCACATGATGAACTTGATGTTCTGACTCAGCAGTCTTTCTTTTTCAGTGCGGCCGGGTTGTCGGAGCGCGACGATGGCATTTGTCGGCGGTCGGGTCAGTTGCCGAAGCGTCTGGCCGAATGTACGCTGCCTCGGAGGAGCTCGAGTTTTGCCGCTTCAATCCGAGCCGCCGTCGTTCAGCTGAACTGGCTCGCTTCCCAGAGGAATTTTCTCTCTTCCTCTCCATGCTTTTCTTTGCCTGCTCGCTCTTCGATGGGTGTGACTTCTTTTCTCCAGCTCTTTGTCCCCAACACCGCTCCCCCCCGCCTGCGCATTTAGCACTGAACTTTCATTCCTGTCGATCGTTCCTCCTCCCCACCCTGACGATTTGCTTCATCCGGTTTCGCCAGAACCTTTCCTTCTCCTCCTCTCATGTCCTCCTGGCCCTTTCGTCCTCCAGCTCCGCCGCCTCCTCTCTCCGGTCTTTCTTCATCTTACCCCAAGAAGCAGATATCGATGTAAACGCACACACGGCTTCGGGTGCTTCTAAGCCGCTCTGAGCAATCTGCAGACCGCCCTCCATTGTTCCACCGACATTAGGAAGGGACTTCATCTCCAATAGGCTTATCCCTCCAGCCGAGCCGGCGTCCGGCCGTGAAATACGCAGCGGGGGATTTGATTAGGCGCCGGTGACTGGATCAAGCTTGCACTTCTTTCAGCGTCCCGCCTCCTCCCAGAGAAGAGTGCGCCGTAATAATGGATTGGAGAGCTCATCATGTGACTACTGGCAAGCCAGAATGTGGAATAAGCACTCACTGGCTACTTCATTACAAAACTTGTGCCTTTACGCAGTTGATGATAAGGCAGTTTTTCTTGACACAGACACATTCATTTAACAAGATAGCTGTTAGTGTTCCCCACAAAATCACAATTCATCATTCGCGCCTCTGCTACAAAGCAGAATTTCTGGGGGAGATGATCTGTCTGTCGCACCTGGTTTGTTTGTACAGTCTATTTACGTAATGCCCTCGCATGGGGGAAAGGAGAGCCACGATCGCCATTGTTCTTTTCAGCTGTATATTAAACACCTGGAGAACAAACAAAGCTGCTGTTGGCCACAGCTCACGCCCAGACACTCGAGCAGATTTGCAGACGTCACACGCCACCCCTCCAAGCCCCGCCTCTTCAAGGCGCATGCGTGTAACACAACACGTACAGTAATTTCTGTACATTGTATGCTTGTTTTGTACGTTGTGTGAAAAAGTGTGTTCTGGTAAGTTTATTAGCGTTTAAAGGGTTTTGGCGGGATAAAACAATTTTTTTGATAAAATGACACGGTCTGTCAATGGCAGATTTGCATTGGTCTGGAACATGTCCCCCTTAGAGAACACTTGACTTTAGGTTTGTTAGCACAACTACGCAAAGATGACACAGTCCTTTCCCATGAAACTGTGGAGGGTGGCAATATTTCCGTTCCAAAGCAGGCCAGTCCATTTGTCCAGTGCTGCTATGTTCACCATTTTGCTTCAAGTCTCCGCCCGAGGAAACGTTCTAAGGCATCTGCATAGCGCCATTTCTTTTCGTGGTATAAGAACGCTATCTGTTTTGATGCCTCTCGCATTTCTCTGTAACCTTTCGCTTCAAAGTGGCATTGAAGGCGCCCATCCTGGCCAACGATCAAAGAACAGCCATCAAACCCGGTTGTGCCACTGTCACGTTTGAATTTTCGCTCAGACGTGCAACAGAGACCCGTGAGAGTCTCCAACAATTTTCGTCGTCCGAGGAACTTGCTGCTCATTTACAACTCGTATTGTACACGTTACCTCACTTGACACCGCGGCAGACAGGCGACACCACATCGCATCAGTTTTAGCATCACTACGTTGTTTTACACGTAGTCTGAGAATTGATTTCAAGATTTTACTGCTGGTTTTTTAAACCATATGGGTCTGGATCCAAGCTACATAGCTGAACTACTGACAGTTTTATGTGGTGAGATAACCAATGGTCATTTCAAATTTGAATGATCAATTCTAACGGATCGCAGTCATGAGCTGTGTTTTTCTTCATCTTTTGGATTTGCGTTGCCACTGGAGCGGATTATTTGTCTTTTGGTTCGCAGTGTTCTCGGCTTTCGTCGTACTTTCCCTTTCTCCCATCAGTTGATTGGCTCCATCTGGTCTCGTCAGATCGGTTCCTAGTGTCAACCAATCGACTCCTTCCCCTTCTCGTCCTGTGTTTGTGTGTTTTTAGTTTCCATGCACTGTCTCGTCTGCTGTTGCTTGTCTTGTTGCCTGGCATCTGCGGTGATGAATCCGCCCTCTGTCTTCTTCGTTCTCCTCGGGTTTTGGGAGGACTTTTTATAATAGTTTCTTTTCCTGCACTCCAGCACCTTTGTTTTCCTTTATGCAATTAAATACATGTATTTACATTCAACCGGCCTTCTCGCCACACCCGACCGCAACAAACCCCTGTGACAGCTTGTTTTGACCAGCTTTCCACTGTGCTTTCTGTCACTTTGACCATGCTTGTACTGTATTGCTGTCAATATAAAACGAGTGTCAAACTCATTTTAGTTCGTGGGACACATTCACCCCAATTTGATCTCAAGTGGGCCGGAGCAGTATATTTGTGGCTTAAAACGCGATAAATAACAACTGTTCAAAGACTTTCCCATTTACATTTGGAAAATATTCACATTTATTTTAACATTCTTTTTAAATTTGTGACAAATTATATGCACAATCTGAAAATTTGAACAAAAACGAATGCAATATCCACAGTATTATGAGTCAGTGAACGTGCACCGTTCCGTTAGCCATCCATCCATTTTCCATACCGCTTCTCCACACGTGGGTCGTGAGTCGTGGGTCGTGGGCGTGGGCGTGCTGGAGCCTCTCTAGCCCTACTGTATCTCTGAGCCAGAGGGGGGGTACACCCTGAACTGGTCGCCAGCCAATCGCAGGGCACATGGAAACAAAAAACCGTTCGCGTGCACATCCACACCCACGGGAAATTTAGAGTCTTCAATCAACCGACCAGAGGTGTTTTTGGGATGCGAGTACCCGGAGGAAAGCCACGCGGGCACGGGGAGAACATGCAAACTCCACACAGGCGGGCCTGGATTTGAACCCGCAACCTCAGAACTGTGAGGCAGACATGCTAACCGGTCGTCCACCGTGCCGCCCGTTCAGTTATCATCCTTTATAAATGTATACATCAAAATACATACAAGTGGCAGACTAGTGCATGACAAAAAACCCAAAAGGCTCCACCAAACCAAACTCTTTTGAACTGAAGCTTTTGACTGAACTTTTCAATATTGAATGTCTCAAATATTTCTACAAGGTATTTATTTTCACAGAACTGTTGCGCAAAGGTGGCACAGCAATTTATATTAGTGTGCTCCCACAGAGTCATTTAAGTGGTGTCAGTGCGTCCTCGAGTGGACAAAATTAGGAACAACATTTACTTTTCTTGAAAAATAGCAGAGGATATCTTCTCTGTCCCCACTGACGGACCGGTCCTGAGCCGCGGGCCGTACGTTTGACACCTGTGATCTAAAACACCAGACTTGGGACTCACGTCACTATACTGTCATTTATGTTTATTCATGGTTGTGTTAATTACTCCTTCTCTTATTCGGGGCCAGGGGTGAGCTGCAGCCTATCCCAGCTGACCTTGGGTGAGAGGCAGGATACACCCCAGACAGGTCGCCACTTACGTTTTATTAAGGTTCCACTGGACTCACAGTCACATTCACACCTCTGAGTAATTGTGATGCATCATTTGGGAATGTGGGTGGAAGGCAGAGTTCCAGGAGAACACAGGAAGGCCTCAGCCGAGATTCATTCCTGAGCCTCTTGACTGTGAGGCAGATGTGCTAACCACATACTAAAAACCAATTTGTGACCCGTTTAGTGACATCACGGTCAGAATGTCGCAGGCTGAGTTTGTTCTTATTTTGTGGACCGGTCATTGATGCTTCAGGCTTCAACTGTCTGTCAAATACAGCACGTACACACATACAGTAGCGTTAGCCTTTGTCTGAGAGGGAAAATATATAGCGGACCGGACCAAAGGGTAGGGCTGGGCGATGATGCAAACAGTAATGATCTCAATTATTTGGATTGACGTTAAACTCACGACTAATAAACACGATTAGTCTGATTGATTTTGAAACTTAGTATTTATGTAACTACCCAAACTCAACGTTAAATATAACTCAATAGAACAAGCAGAAAATGCATTTGTAACAAGTAAAAAAACCCAGCCATCCATTTTCTACACCGCTTATCCTCACGCGGGTTGCGGGCGTGCTGGCGCCCTCCCAGCTAACTGCGGGCAAGAGGCGGGGTACGCCCTGAACTGGTCGCCAACCAATCTCAGAGCACATAGAAACAAACAACCGTTCGCACTCTCATTCACACCTACGGACAATTTCTTCAAATAACGCATGGTTTTGTGATGTGGGAGGAAACCCGCGCAGGCACGGGGAGAACATGCAAACAACACACAGGCGAGGCCGGATTTGTACCCGCAACCTCAGAACTGTGAGGCAGATGTGCTAGCCAGTTGGCTACCGTGCCGCCAAGTAAAATAATAATATATGAAAAAATAGCAATAAATAAAAATACATACAGTTGTGGCTAAAAACATTGGCACTGACTGTATTGTCTATTATATATATTTGTTTGAAATATATATATATATATATATATATATATATATATATGTCCATCCATCCATCCATTTTCTGAGCCGCTTCTCCTCACTAGGGTCGCGGGCGTGCTGGAGCCTATCCCAGCTGTCATCGGGCAGGAGGCGGGGTACACCCAGAACTGGTTGCAGCCGATCGCAGGTCACATAGAAACAAACAACCATTCAGACTCACAGCCATGCCTACGGGCAATTTAGAGTATCCAATGAATGCATGTTTTTGGGATGTGGGAGGAAACCGGAGTGCCCGGAGAAAACCCACGTAGGCACGGGGAGAACATGCAAACTCCACACAGGCGGGGCCGGGGATTGAACCCGGGTCCTCAGAACTGTGAGGCTGACGCTCTAACCAGTCGGCCACCGTGCCGCCTATATATATATATGTAACAAAACTAAAAAAACAAATAGAAATAATGAACCTAAAAAAGTTTTAGTCTGATTTCATGTCAGACGTGGGGGGGGGGAAGTCATGACTATCTGCTATACCCACCTTGGCCTCTTGGGGGAAGTATGGAGCGATGCATGCATGGAGCTGCATATTACACAAGCTAAAAAAAAGTAGAAGAAAGTTGCAATAAAACTTTATTAAACTCGTTTTTCACAATTAGGAAGATTATATTGTATGTTTGTATCTGTTTGTGAGTAAATATTCATTATCGGATGGCTGTGGCTCAGTAGGTAGAGCGGGTCTTACAGTGACCAAAGGGTATCCGGTTCGAATCCCGGCTACGACTGTCCGCATGTCGAAGTGTCCTTGAGCAAGACACTGAACCCTAATTTGCTCCCAGTGGGCTTGGCAGTGCCACCCATTGGTGTATGAACATGAAGTGCTTTGGGTACTGTGATGGTGTAGATGAAATGCAGTCCATTTACCATTATTTGAAGTTATATCCCTCCCATGATCTAATGCTAATGTTAGCTAGCCCGTCAATAGGGTTTTCCATTGACTGATAGCATAAGCTGGCGATTTCTAAAACAATGTATTGTATGTCTTGTATTGAAATATTGAGTGTTTCTTTTTGTTGTGCATTTAGTTTTCCATTAAACTCCAACTGGGGTGTCAATAAAGCGCTTCAAGCACCCTCAGGGAGGGCAGAAGAACATGCGTCAAGACGCTCGCTACGAGCAACAGCAACAGGGTGCGCTCAGAACGCAGGAACATGCATGCACAACCCGCGCCGTTGCACATGAATCGTTTTTCTTCGATTATATGATTATTACAAGCCAAAATCCAAATCACGATTCAATTTCCATTAATCGCCCAGCCTCATCGCATTTGGCTCTCGGGTAAGTAAGTTGGTCTGAATGACGTCGGATGTGGATTGTCAGAATCTTGCAGCCAGCGAGCAGCCTGACCGAGGGATTGTGAAGCTGTGACGGTGCCACACAGTATCGAGGCGTGCCTGAAAGGTTGAGCTATTGACTTTTACTTCCTGACAGCCAAGTGACCTTTCAGCGGCAAGGCAGCGATGGATTTTGCGGGTCCTCCCGCAGGGTTAAGAACAAATGCACCTGTCTGCTTGTCTGCGAAGCAAGACTCTCCAAATGTGCTTGTACGGTGCAACATTTGATGCCTTTTGCTTGAGCCAGAACAATCACGCTCATGAGTTAGACCAGTGATTCCCAACTGGTGGATTGGGACCCAAAAGTGTGTTCCAGAGCCATTTTGGTTGGGTTGGGGACAGCTGATTTTTTTCCCCCCAGTATACAGTAGACCGCCGCTATTGGCATGGAATAGGGACCGGTCCCTATCCCCTGCCAATAGCGGACTGTGAATAACATAAATCTGTGGATAATTCCCCCAAAAATTCTTGAATAAGCTGGGATAAACCACCACTAAGGTTTTTAGGTTTGGTTCCTCGCACCAAAAGAAGAAAAAAAATCAGCGTAGCATTGGGGAATCCACGGGTGCCAAACGGCAAGTATGCGGGATCCACTGTAGTACAGAGGCAAACCAAGTTCCCACATGGAATATATTCGGTAAAGCACAGGAATTCTAACTGTCTCAGCATCTAGTCAGTGAACAAATACCGTGCGGCTCACCCTCTGGTACGATTAACTCATTTGAAATGTAATAAACTGTGCGTGTGTTTTCAGAGTCTAATTTTCAACCCAAAAATCTTTTGTGATTCACTTCTATAAAAGTGAGCCACGACTTTGCAACATTAGGAAAATGCGTGTCCCAGGATAATAACAGTTGAGGACATATCTATGTAACATTTAGTTCCGCAGCACGGTGCGGTAGTGGTGCACATGTCCATAATTGTGAAGTTCTGGGTTTGAATCTCAGCTCAGGGTCTCGAATGAGGAGGTTCTGGTGTTCTCCCCGTGCCTGCGTGGGTTTTCGACGTCCTCCTTAACTGAATTGTCCAAAGTCGTGAACGTGGGTCTGAACGGTTGTCAAGCAACCAGTCCAGGTTGTACCCCGCTTCTCACCAAAAGTCACTTGCAACCCCAATGAGGGCATCCAAAATGGGAGGATGACATCCAACACATCCAACTTGTGCATAAACATTCAACATACTTCATGCGGCATGACCGCACGGGGCCAACAATACAAGGAACACCAATGAGAGGGACAGTTACAGGTCATAATTGTGTCTTACCGCCCCATCGGGTCAGCTGGTGTCGTTATGACATAAGAATACAAGACACTTCAATGAGCTGAACTGCTTAACCCCTTCGGGACTCGCTGCTTCTCAGTTCCGGCTTTGTCCCCACACTGTCCAGCTGCTTGGGCATATACTTTCGGAAAAGATGGCTAAGCTTTGAATGATCGAGGTGAATTCATTGGCTGATTTCATCCTCCATCCATCTTTCCAGCAGTCAATGACGTGCTGCCTGTCCATGGACCATTACTCCCATTGGTCAATGAGCCATCTGCATGAGAGGGGCCTCATTGATTCCCCTTTATGGCCTGAAAACGTAAACTCAAACGGGACTTCATCGACAGGTTCGCTATACAAAAGCACCGAGCCAGCAAATATAAAATATTATGTTGTATCTAGCTCTGCTTGGAGTTGAACAGCCAGAGTGCTCGGGTCATAGAGAGGTCGAGGTTCGCGTGGCCGAGTTGTCCGGACGAGGTCCTCGGATTATGACAGAGTTCTGTTCCTGTGACACTGACGTAACCCAATTTTGTATCCAACTCCGAACACACCATAGTCTCTATCACAGATCTATGCAGCATTGAAGTCACAATTACAGTGAATATGTAATATGTAAAACCATTTTAGGCCATATACTGCATATAAAATAATGAAGTGAAAAAAACATATAGACTCATTCCTTACACTTACTACTGTGGTTGGCTTGCACACTGTCAGCGGTGCAAACAATTTCGTAACCACAAAACGTCGTAGACTGACGACCTCCCGTACAGTTGAGTTGCTAAGCAAGTCTTAAGTGAGTCCAAATGGTACTCTGACAGAAGCTTTCATATTTCATGAAAATATAATGCACTGTATTAGATACTGTATTTAAAGTGACGATAATGCTGAGTTTTGATTGCCATTGTCATATTGGCATTGATTGATTGTAGTTGTTGTTCTTCCCTCAGTCATCAGCACTGCTTCCCATGGTACAGAGTGGAGTTGGGGGAATACACACAAATCCCCCCTCCATCGCTGAGGTTAGGTTCCAGACCCCCCCCCCACCGCCATAAGTGAAAATCTGCGATATAGAAACAAAGTGGAACCTCGATTTAACAGACCACAATTTAACAGAGCATCGAGGCGCCTCCACGGGCCCGCTTAAGTCGAGGGTCGTCTGACGTGGTGACCTTGCACCAGCTGGATCGTGAACAGAGCAGAACTTCAAATGAAATAGTTCATCTTCTTATTTTGTCCTTCCTTCATTATTGTAGTTCAAATATACGTTTTGCTGAGTGTCTGTTGTATTTGATACTAAAATGACTTCCTTACCCTGGCTCATGGTTAGTATACGGCTGAACGCCCAACCACATATTTCTAAGGATTGTGTAGTAATTAGGCCGTTATTTTGTGAAATACATTTGGGCACAAAAAGAAAAAAACAAGTTCTGGTGCTTGGACACTGTTTAATATGTAAGCAACCTTTCGAAGCTTGACATATATTGGTCACTCCAAAAATACACTGTTTGTGTTTCGCCAGCCAGCAAAAGACCACCAACAGGCGAGAAGGACGGTCTCATTTTGTCATTATAAAGTTGAGATTTTTTTAGTTTTGCCTCGAGTGCCATTGTTTGTTTTCTTTTTTGATTGCCATCCCTTGTTCAGCAGCTAACGAGTCTCTCGGTGTCATGGGGTTTCAGTTTTTTGTCACGAGCCTGTGTTTTGGTACTTATTTGTTTCGGTATTTTTCCAGTGCCCGGGTCTGCGAATGGGCAGAGCCACTGGCGCACACCTGCTCTGAATCAACATCAGTCGACAGACGGGAGCTAGTTGCCGGAAAATTGTTCACTCCTTTTTGTTTGCCAGTAGTTGTTGGTGTGCTTTTTCTCCGCCTGGAAGTAATACCGTTTTTCTTATCCCTAGTGTTTGTTGTACTCTTAATTGTACGGTCTAGCTTTATTTGTCACCTGCTTCTTACGTGTGTGGTTTAGACTCCGTTTGCTTGTTTGTTTTTCTTATTTCCTTACTTGTGCTTTGAGGACTTTTTCTGTTAGTGTTATTTAGTATTTTTCTCATTTTTTTCTTTTGAACAAAGACTATCTCATCATGCCTCCTTTACAAGCTCCAAACAAAGAGAGCATGGCTAAAAAGCAATCTCACCAGAATGTAACTAGCATGTGATTGAATTTCTCCAAACTCACAAGATAAATGTGGCTGTCTCCGTTTCATGAGCTCCGTTTTGTGACAGGCCTCCAGCCCGGGAACATCCAGCAATTACATTTCCCATCTGTCAGCGCCCACCATGCATAGCTTATTTGCATTGCTATAATTGCACGGTACAGAAGAGCGCCTAAAAGTGGGAAGTGGTAGGTGCCATGTTGGTTGGGACAACCTTTGCCAAGACCCTGGGTAAAAGTCACTCGTGTTTTACTTCTCTATATTCATTCTCTTCTCTGGAGCAGCAGTTTGCAGCCCCCCGGTGTATATTGCAAGTTCTCACAGAATATTTACAGTGCTTTTTTGCCAAATGCGGTGTGTCTAAAAGCGTGTCTGCCTGACAGTCAAATGTTCTGGATTGGAATCTCGATTGTCTAACTTTAGGTATGCAGTATGTTCTCCCTGTACAGTTGGCTGTTTGCTGTCCATGAATTCAAGTATTCAAGTTTTTTTCTGTGGAGCCTGTCCTTTGCTAGTCACCAATTGACTGTTTTGGTGCTCTCCGTAACGCCCTAAGGCGCCACAAGATGGCACTAAATCTCTGTCTGATAGTAAAATAGTAATTGGCGGGGAGCATGTTCCGTGATGGATCACGACTGGCAGACAGATCTTTGTATGTATGGACATGTTAATTTAGTTACTGTTACATGTTACTGGAAGTTATGAAGCGTCTTTGGCACATGTGCATGTTTTTGCTCTGCTTAGTTTAAAGTCTTAAGCAAACAATCAATCATGGTCCCATTATTGCTTGACAATTGCTATTTTTACAGTTTGCGAAGGCAACATATGCACCGGAGTCCTTGCACTTTTGGTGCATTTTTTTTTTAAATGGAATCTTCAGAAAGCCATTTATTCTTTAGGCATATGTTGTAAGCTGAGTGTGAAATGACAGTGTTTTGGGATCATACTTTGTGGTATTCACACTTCTGACGGTTATTGTGCATGCAAAACTGTGTCAATTCACTTGCGTGTGTCCGCAGACGCACACACCCCTGGGACTTATTGGCTGGGTGTGGGGCCACTCACTTATTCCGACAAATAACTTATGACTATGCAAATTTCTTGCTCTCAGGTGGACCCCTGGGCCTGATCGGGTGGGGTCCTCAGCCGGTGTAAAACGGTATCAATTCACTTGCATGTGTCTGCAGACACACACCCATGGGACTCTTTCACTGGGTGTGGGGTCACGCACTTACTGCGACAAAAGACTCATGAATATGCAAATCGCTTGTGTATCCCCTCACTCACACTCTGGTCCTACAGACTTTTATAATTGACATAGCCACTCCCACCACACTTCAGTTGTACAGTTGTCCTGCATGCTTCCCCTCCTGTCCTGTCCAGTCCTATCTTGTCCTGTCCTTCGCTCACAGGATGTAGCACTACTGACCCATACAACACTCGAATCCAATGTGTCATTGTACTAGTTATATAATGCTTTATTTTCCTCATCTTGTTTACAGCTTGTGCTTTGTCTTTTGTCTTCTTTTCCTAAATTTAGTTACCCTTTGACACTCTCCTTTGTTTTTGTTTTCTGTCACTCCCCTTTAAAAACTTTTCTGTTTGACTGAACAACTGTAATTCTCAATAAATATCCACCAGAATACAAACAAGCCACAGTGGCAGCTTAAAAGGTCCACTGTGACACCGTAAAACTGTTCCGGCATAAAAGGGATAGTGATCCCTTTATCCTTTTTGATTGACCTAACAGCCGAAAAGGACAAAAGATATATACTTTGTAGTACATTTCAGTGATTCAAGGACTTTGTCATACACACACACATTTACACATGGTATGGCATGAAATTTGATAGCCCAAAAAGTCTCAAGATGTGACAAATGAATAAGATAAAATAAAGATTTGTGATTTGCATTACATTTTTAAAATTTAATCCATGAATATATGCAATTATATTGTGGGGTGGGGGGGCTGTCAGTAATTAGTTTTTTGGTTTGTTTGTTTGTTTGTTTGTTTGTTTTGGGCTATTTGCAGCAAGGCTTGGTGTTTTTAGTGAGGGTTTGCTGTAAATTCCAAAGCATGCATTCAAAACTCTGTCAATTGCATATAGGTGAATGTGAATTGTCTCTCTATATGTGCCCCGTGACTGAGTGGCAACAGGTAGAGGGTGTACCCCGCCCAAAGTCAGGTGTCAAAGGCTCCAGCTCACCCTTCAGCCCAAAGAGGAGATGCGCTCGTAAATGTTCGGCCAGACGGCGAGGGGTCAAGGGCTCACTGTATGTGTCTTGTTAAGTGCAGGCGCTTGAACATTCTCCAAACTATTGACAAAAAAAAAAAATCTGACCGGACCCCCTGCCATTCCATCTCTTGCTCACAATGGCCGCCATTATGTGGAACCATCCGCACCCGCCGCCTCGTCTTTGTTCACTCTGCGCTCACAAGAATGATCTTCGCTACCACACGCTGCCTATGTGGCACTTGCGCCTGCCGGCCAATCGCCAAGCTCTCCGTGTTCGAACCGTTCCTCGGCGTTCAACGATGAAACGCTGAACCCCTGCCGACGTTCCCACTAAATTCCCAGAGAACGGGCCAAGCGTCACGGTGTCAACGGCCTCTTCGTACTTCATACAGGGGTGACTGACTCAGGCATCCCAGAGGACGCACGTTCTACTGAGTCCAATTTCCGTTGTGGCTTGCCACGCCGCTGTGTGCAAAAAACACATGATCTTCGATTTAAACCAGAGTGTGTGTTAAAGACTTGTTGAAAATGTTCTGTACATGATTGAGTTTGAGCAACATTTTGATGGAGAAATATGCCTCTAACGTCACACCAACTTTCTGAGTCCCGATGATTTATTTTGTGCAAGGTGATGGTTCTTATCAAAGGCGCAAACTCATGAGAGGATTCACGACACGTATATTGCGCATGCAGCTTTGTGTTCGTTTTCGGACTAGTTTCTGCGCTTGGTCCGGCCGGCTTCCTCCCAAATACACGCTCCGTAGATTCATTGAAGACTAAATCGGTGATTCTCAAGTGGTGGGTCGTGCTGCCATTTTGGATGGGTTGCAGAAATGATGTATTTGTACTGATCCTTCTGTGTGTTTACTTCCCGGAAGTGTGAAACACAGATGAGCAGCAAGCCAAACTCTTAGTCAGGAGATTTAATGACTGTGAGTGAAACTGCAATGAAAAAAAAAATGCAGTGTCAAACACCTAAACTGAATATACAATGTAAAGAGGAATATAAATAGGTAGCATAAATCAACAACCTAGGTTATAAGTATATCCCATTTTGTAGCTAACAAACGTCTTTCTTAATAAGTCCATTTTAAAATGAACTTAGTCATTGCTTGTCTGAAGGCATGGGCAAAGATTGTGGCATTCAGTATTCTCACAATTCTACGGCAAAAACGAGGCTGCGCTTTACTTCCTATAGTTGTTCTTCTTTGGGCAAGTGTACAGTGTCAAACAAAATGACATGCCACCATCTGGTGGTTGAGAGTGGAACTACAACTTAAATACAAAAACTAAAGGCTGAACAGTTTCAGAGAGTTTTTATTTACTAAACAAACACTGTGCACATCCGCCTTCGGGGGTACAGCGGACTCATTTGAAATAGCATTTCAAAATATAATGTACTGCACATATGTTTTCAGAGGCCATTTTTGTTCTTCTGTGAACGTGGGTCGTGACTTTGGAACAATTGGCAAATGCGGGTGGGTCCCAGGGTGAGAACAGTTAAGAAGCGCTGCTGTAAATTGTCCACGGATGTGAATGTGTGACATTTTCAAGGGTGGGCCCCTGCCTCTCGCCTTAAGTTTTGAAGAATTCAAACCAGTACACAAAATGGATGGATTGAGAACTTTTCTTAGATCACTGATCACCCACGCTGCAAATTTCTTTCTGCCCATTGAATTAGTCATTTCTTCAATGAAGAACATTAAAGCGAATGAGATAAAGTGGTTAGTTCTTAATCCATATACAGTCTGTGAGGTTTTCTATGAATGGATCCACACTGTCCGTTGAGGCTTGTTTTTTATTTTTTATTTAGTGAAACAGGCCTGTAATGTGAGAAGTGATTGACTTTTTGCAGTTTTGTCCCAACGTGTGACTTTAGCAATTTTCATTTTACTTGGAAATTTGTAACAGTTTTATTTTTAGCTACATCCTCATTGTTTTAACCATTGTCATGTTGATGTCTTTATACTTTTTTGTTTTTTTTTTTTCTCCTTTATGCACAATCTCTGATTTGTCGCTCATCCACAGCTATGAGGAACAGTGATTTTGGCGATGATCCTAATGAATTACAATTTGAAATTGCAGTTGCCACTTTGAAGTTGAGGTTATTGTTGACGTACATTGCCACACCGCCGCCACGTTTTCTCTATTTCTGTAATGACGATGAAAACTGTTTGCATATAAACTTTTGTTAAAAGATGATTGGTCATCGATGTTTGGTCTCGATGTCCTTGTTGTATTGAATCCGTGTAGTAGCAGCAATTGCCATTGAAATGGGAAAAAGTTATTTCCGGGGTTGGTAACAACATGGTATCGTATTCCGTGTCCTGTGACTTTCTGTACACAGTGTGTTCAGAGTATTCTAAAACATCAATGAGGATCTAGCGAAAACATTAAGACGTATCATTGCAAACTGGTACAAATTTCCAAGTCAAATGAAAATTGCTGAAGTCATACGTTGGGACAAAACTGGAAAGTCATCGCTTGACACACGTCATTCAAAGGTTTCCACAAAATGATTTCCCCTGGACTCACTGACTGTGTAATGGTACACTCGCCTGACTTTGGTGCGGGCAGCATGGGTTCGGTTCCCACTCAGCGACTGTGAGTGCGAATTGTTGCCCGTGTCGACTGACTGGCGCCCGGTCCGAGGTGTAGTCTTACTTTCGCCCCAAGTCAGCTGGGATAGGCGACCCTGAACAGGATAAGCGGTGTTGAGAATGGATGGATCTCCAGCTGGAGATGAATGATCTTCAGTGTGGACGTCTTTGTGCACTGTAAAGTCTGCATACTCACTGACACCTGTTCAGTTCCTCCCCATCTTTGATGACCAGTTCTTTGGCCTGCTTGGAACACCAATTGACATTCATGTAAATACTTTAGTGAGCATTTTTGCAGTCAAAGTGCTCTGTATTCTTTCTTTTTGTTTCCTATTGTCATCTACATACAAGTGCAATGTCTTTAGTTCCTTCCCTTGTTTAATCAAAGCACCTTTGTTCTCTGTGCTTAACCCTCATTACTATGGCTGCTTTGTCCATGTTTGTTGTCTTAAATCCAAAATCAGTGGTCAAACATCGGCAATAATTCAAAAGGAGACTCATACTACACTCCCACTACAGCTCAGTTAGGCAGGCTCCTGTACTTGGTGGCTCTGCTGTCGTTTTATCGTCCTATTCGTCACTGCAGTCTGCTGACCACCTCCTACACAAAAACTAACTGTGATAAAGCCTTGCAAATTGTGGAATGCACTTCGATTTGAGCTAAGAAATGTCTCTTCTGTCGAGATTTTTAAAAAGCATGAAGAACATTTGTTTTGGAAGGCATTCCAGTAAGACTTCATTGTTTCAATTTGTGTTTTACTTAACTGTTGTAGCGGACATGCTCCCGCTACCTGCACCTCTCCCACAACTTGATAAGCTGCATTCTTCCAAGCAAGACGGCCACTGAGGAGGTCTGGCGTGTGTCAAGTGGACACTAAATGAATTAGCAGGTCCCCTCGAAATCTTGCTTCAACAGTCATCAAAGAGTCCTTTTCTTCCTTTGAACTGACAGAGCAGCCAAAAGGTGGGGAGATCCTCTCCCCAATAGAACAATTGCTGGGACACGGGCGACCCCCTCTGGCGTTTTACAGTTACTGCAATGTGGACTGAATGCTTTTCTTTAACTGAAGATAAAATGTATGTATCTGCAGAAATATTCTAAATGTATGCCTTGATGTCTGTCGTGGTGTCGACTTACAGGTCCAGCAGGAGATTTTGAGAACCGTTTGTCTTAATTTGAAGCCCAACAGCAAGAAATGTGATTGAACAATAAGCAATTGATCTGCCAAGACTGAAGTTGAAACAATCATTCTCTGTGCTTGATCTAGGAGTAAGAGTACAAAGTTGGGAGTGTTTTAGATTAATAGATGATTTTTGATGGGGAAAATCCCAATTTTGCCCTCTGACGCTCACATTTTCAACTTTAGCTGCACAACACCCGATGTCCTATTTCCCTTTTTGTACGCCTATTTTTCTTTCTTTCACCATTATTCCTGCTTCCTTTTTGCAGTTAGACCCCTCTGTGTGTTTCCCTATAGATCCCTTGTAGATTTCATTAAATATTCTATGAAATTCCACTACTTTGAGTTTAATAATGAAGCCTCTGCAATCTAGGATTCGTTTCTCCTAAATGTAGCAACCTTTAGATCAAGAGACTGATGAGAGGTTTTTCGTCACTTTTTCCTCAATTTTATACATTACATACACATTGCAAAATTAGTCTGATTTTAACGTTAACCGTCTATCCGGAAGTGAACGCAGACGTTCACCTTCAAATTTATTTCTTAAATAAATTACGTTTTAGCCAACGCTAATATACACTACACTGTATAATGGTAATTCTGCATTTTAACTTTAAAGCACTTCAAGTATGCTCTGTGAGAAATGCTATATAAATCTAATGTACTTATTTAGTATGCGGGGAAGGAATAGAGAATAGATTTTTGAACCTGACAGGGTACTAGAGGAATTACTCCACAATGAAGGGAAGTGTTGACGAGAAAAAATGAGCGAGGACAAGCGGGAAATTTCCAAACTAAGGTTACGTTTACGCTACATGTTCCTGGCAGCCACAGCAACCCCAAACAACAGAATAGTCAAAGCAGGGATGCTTGTAGACGATATGGGCGAAGGTCACATGCCATGACTGCTCGGAACGAGATTTTTAAACCATCAAAAAATGTGCAACGGCGTTCGCAGTGCGGATGAGAAACCTACGCAGTCGTAGTGAAACGGCGTGAATGCTCCTACACGTGACAGAACGTCGTAATAAGGCGTAAAATGTGGCGTTCTTGGTCTTTTGGCTTTCTTGCCTCCAAGCTAAACATCTGCGTAGGCACGCAGCTCACAAGGGGCACGTCGTATCTACCTGTTCATATCTTTCACACTGCACTTGGCAAGGCGGCTAATGCCCTCGACTTTCCCGATCATTGCGCGTGTGCTGCGGAGACGTCCGCGCCCTTTGGCCCGTCAATGCGCAGGGCATGTGACGCTCGGCGTCACGTCAGCGAATAGAAACATTTTCTCTTCGGAAGCGTTGACGTGGGGGGAAGAGGGGAATGGAGGAATGCATAAAAATTGCGGTGGCCCACTATCTCGAACTTTGGGTCAATAGAGAAATATACAGAGACGTCTGTGCAGGAGGCTTTCAAAACTCGGTGCTCAGCCTGAAATACTCCTCAAGTTCTCTTCCTGGAACAAGAAAGCTCATGAATGAGTTTAAACTCCAAAATGCTGCCGTGAAATTACTATGGGATATTCCCTTTTGTGTCTTTGTGTGTGCTGCACCTTCCATCCATTTTCTGTACCTCTCTATCCTCACGCGGGTCGCAGGCGTGCTGGAGCCTATCCTAGTTACGGTTGTTATTTATCACCTGCATAACGCTTTGGGGTATCGAGGCATTTGAACTCACAGGCTTCTGTCCTGTTCATAAAAAAAGGCAACTGCTCCAGGATAATATTGGCGCCCTCTCTCGGCTGCGTGGCCTTCAGTTTCGAACGTGACGCCCGACAGGAACGGCGAGCATCGGTGGCCTTTTATGTATCGCGACACAGGCAGCTTACTCTAAATCGGGTCATAGCATTTGCATAGAAATTGGTTGGAGATTGGGGCATCTCAAAAACAATCCCTGCGAGGGCACACGCGCAAAAATGAGCTGAGGCTCCCGCAGTCTGCTCGTCGAAGGCCGAATAGCTTCAGAACCACGAGAGGAGAACGGGATCGAAGGAGACTGGAGCTGTCAAAGATGGAGCATTTACATGCTATCACTGGTGTCACGTATGCAAATGAAAACCGTGCTCTTCGAGGACAAACCGCTTTTCCGATTTGTCGAGACTCGGCCACGGTAAGTCCAGAACGGTAACCCCTGATCTGATTCCACGCCGGAATCGTTCAGAATAACTTGGCCCATTTCTACCACTCCAGTGTGCAGTTAGCCATCAAACTCTGAAAACTCAACCTGTCAAGAAAAAAAGACATCTTAATGCGACCTGGGAGTGGCATTAAACAGCTTAAGGATTTTTGGGAAGATTTGTTCACGGTGCCAAAACGCTGCTTGCGCTCAAGTGAGCTGCAGCGCTCGTATGGCAATTCTTCATTTGTGTCCAACGGCGCTGCTGTCGCTGAGGGTTGTTGTTGTGTTGGGGTTTTTTCCTCTTCAGTTCCACAGAAATTAATGCAACAAACAAAAAGCAGCTTTGCACAAAACTGAATTTGTTTTGCGGCAGGGGGCGTCCGGCGGTTGGCCGGGGGATTCGGGGGTTCAAGTCAAAAGAACACTTACTGAATCACAAATTTAAATAGTTCAATTGCAAAAATGCAATCGCTTCCATAAATAAATACAAAGGAATTAATACAAAACTCTTACTCTTACGTAATTGTCATACCGTAGCGTTGTATGTAACAAAGGTTGACAGTGACTCAAGTTATATCTGTAAAATATTTGACTGGGAATATGAAGTTTGTCTGCAACAAGCAGTGGCTGACTGAACGGGTCCATCTATCCATTTTCTGAAGCGCTTCTCCTCACGCGGGTGGCGGGCGGCGGGCGTGCTGGAGACTATGCCAGCTATCGTCGAGCGAGAGGCGGGGTACACCAGCCAATCGCACACATAAACAAACAACCATTGGTACTCACGTTCACACCTACGGGCGATTTAGAGTCTTCAATCAACCTGCCACGCATGTTTTGGGGGACGTGGGAGGAAAGCGGAGCGCCCGGAGAAAAGCCACCCAGGCACGGATGGGGAGAACATGCAAACTCCACACAGGCCAGGCCGGATTTGAACCCGCAACCTCACAACTACGAGGCAGATGTGCTAACCGGTCGTTCACTGCGCTTCCACTAAACAGGTCCTGAAAAGACACAGTGGAAAGATGTTCGAATAAAAGCAAAGCATAGCAACAGGCGTGCATGTGTTGACATGTATTCTATGAGTCCTGTTTGTTTTTGTCTGTTTTTTGTCTGTACTGTACAGCATGACTTGAACTTAATATCACCGATTAAAGGGTCAAAAACGTGCGATGTGAATATAAAATGTTTATTTCTTACCAAATGAGCAGAACTTGATTTTGGGTTTTTTCTGTAACAATGCGCTTGTTTTCAAAACATGCTGTACTGCATGTAAAACTCTCGTTGGAACTTTTTCCAAATGGTTTGAATGAAGAACTTTGCAGTGTGAGTCGCGGCGCTGACGCTGCTGTCTTACATTCGTGGGGGACATGAGACTTAGCATGTTGTCGCATGTCTCCGCTCTTTCACAAAGCTCATTTACACAACTTTAAAACTGTATAATTGTGGACAAAGGACTCAATGGATGGATGGTTCGCGTCCGTAAATCGTCCTCCCGCGACGTAATCTTAAAGTGGCCTTTCCGAGCTGGCGTGGGGCGAGGATCGATAGTCTCGAATGTCGGTGCGGCTGATACCAGAAGATCCACCCTCAAAATGAAATACCGACGCTTTTGAGATCAACTAATTGGAGGTTTCAGTATTGCACAAAACGAGCACATCGCCGCACAATTTCCAAAATCCATTTGTGCCTGCCAAAATGTATTTGCGGCGGCCCGCCACAAATAAATGCAGCCCTGCAAAATATTCCCAATAGTCAAACTAACACAAAAGTTTGAATATTTTTGACAATTTCGTTTGTGAAGGTTTTACAGTCACCGGCAAAGAAAATCTCTCCGCTCAGCTGTAGCGGCAGGTGAGCGGCTGGCGTCGCGAGCTAATAGCAGCTAAAGACCGGCTTTCGTGATCGAGCGAGCGGGGAAGTAACAGCGGTGAATGTCAGCGGACGTACGCTCGTGAAAGAAAGGGGGAAAATGTTCACTCCTGTCAGAAAGAAAACTCCATGGCGCATCTGCCGATGTCATTTCTGTAAAAAAAAGAAATAAAATCACGTTTCTTCTTGAACCACGACAACAAGCACGATGCGACAGGCAAGCCGAAATAAACGTCCGCTCCCGTGCGTGCCCCGTATGTGATGCACTAGCGGCTAATCAAACATGTCACACCCACCCTTGTGAATTCTTCCACACGAGCATTTTTTCCACACGTTAATTGAAAGTGGCAAGCGATGTGGTTTGTGTTCACGGATGAGGCCGCAGAGAGCGTTGTTGTGGGCGTGGCTGGCTACATTTTTGTATTCTTCTGTTCCGCTCTTACCAGCGTGTAATTGCAGCACCACAACTTTCACTGAACTTGAACTCCTCTCCCTAAATATTTAGCCACATGCTCTTTTTTTAAAAAAATATTTGCTTAGCAGCGAGGGATGGGTTAACTTACCCACTGGCTCGTCTTACCCAACTTTGCCCTACATCAGAATCAGAATCAGAATCATCTTTATTTGCCAAGTATGTCCAAAAAACACACAAGGAATTTGTCTCCGGTAGTTGGAGCCGCTCTAGTACGACAACAGACAGTCAATTGGCGGAGAAAACTTTTGAGACATAAAGACATTGACAAAAAACAGTCACTGAGCAATAAAGGGTTAATAGTTATCTGGTAATGCCGGTACATTTTTTATTTTATTTTTTGACAATTGTGCAAAAGATGCAGCCGAGTGTGAAGCGGTTGGGATGAGAATCAGCACCTCCAAATCTGAGACCATGGTCCTCAGTCGGAAAAGGGTGGCGTGCCCTCTCCAGGTTGGGGATGAGATCCTGCCCCAAGTGGAGGAGTTCAAGTATCTTGGGGTCTTGTTCACGAGTGAGGGAAGAATGGAACGCGAGATTGACAGGCGGATCGGTGCAGCGTCTGCAGTGATGCGGACTTTGTATCGATCCGTTGTGGTAAAGAAGGAGCTAAGCCGAAAGGCGAAGCTCTCGATTTACCGGTCGATCTACGTTCCTACCCTCACCTATGGTCACAAGCTGTGGGTCATGACCGAAAGAACAAAATCCAGGATACCCCGGAAGAGCTGGATGAAGTGGCTGGGGAGAGGGAAGTCTGGGCGTCCCTGCTAAAGCTACTGCCCCCGCGACCCGACCTTGGATAAGCGGTAGAAAATGGATGGATGGATGGATGCAGTCCTCTAGCCCTGCAGAGTCCTCTAGCCCTTAGAGCAGTTCGAATGACTAATATTGCAATAGTCCGGTGCAATGACCATTGTGCAAAGGGCAAAGGGCGCCGAGACTTCAAGGAGTGTATGCAGTTTAAAGTGACGAGTAGCACGATAATCTGGGACAATATTGATTGTGTAAATGTTTTTAAATGCTTAAATGCTACATCGAAATGTTAAATCGCGAAAAGCCATTTATATGCAGAAACTGCTGCAAGTATCAAAATAAAAGAAACTCAAAACTCAATGTACTCATCAAAACGTGTTTGTTATTTCAGGTAGTTATTATTGCAATAATCTATGTCCAAGAGTCCATTTCATCAAATAAAATGGTTGTCATACGTTATTTGACACAAAGAAACACTCTGACCTCAAGTTTTTTTTTTTGGGGGGGGGGGGGCCTTCCGGTTAGCAACAGTTTGAATTTGCATTCGCTAAATATTTACTTCCACGCAAAACATTTACATTTAAATATGAATTTAATATTTATATTTCATATTTGTATTTAAATATTTTTTACATTTAGATATAAAGTATATTTATTTCCATTGACATTTAAGATTCCAATATATTTACCATTGATATTTTAGATTTTGATTTAACATTTATATATGTGTATATATATATATATATATATATTCTGTATTTAAATTTAACCTTGAGATATAAGTTTACATATATATTTAACATTTATGTTTAAATATATAGATATATATTAACATTTAGATACACTATATAACATTTAGATTAAAATGTATATTTAAGATTCCACATTTAGATTTAACATTTGGATGTAACATTTAATATTAGAGATAGGTGTGTGTGTGTGCATATATATATATATATATATATATAGAGAGAGAGAGAGAGAGAGAGAGAGAGAGAGAGAGAGAGAGAGAGAGAGAGAGAGACAGAGAGATTTAATTTTAATTGAATTTACATTTAGATTTAACATTGCTTGGAACATCCACCGGGACATAGGGTTACGGAAGTCGGAATCTTGGTCCCGTGACACTAGCGTCGGGCGAAGCCTGCCCGTCACCGAAGGTCGGCCGGGACTCCGGCTTCCCCGTGACCCCGTGCGGCACGAGCGGCCTACAAAACGGACGGACGGACGTTTGTAGCGAGGGCGGGTCGTACCGCTGTCGCCTCAGAATCATAAGAACGGCCGAGTCTATTTCGAGACTATCGTCTTGACCTTTCGGCGCACGGATCGACCGGATTAACTGTGGCCTCGCGGGGAAACCGATTCATAATAAATAGCGCTTAGGCTTCGAAAGCAGCCATGACGGCGCATTAGCATTGAAATGAGGTGACGATTTTGTCGAGAGGAACTTCTAGGTCACACAGAGACGAGAGATGAATCCAGCCGGGGGGACTCGTTTCGTTTACGTGGGAGAGAGGCTCGCTACAGCGAGTGCAAAGGTCAAATGTGCTGCCTTTAGGCCAACATCGGGCTCGCTGGGCGTCTCCACCGTGCACCCTGGACCGATGGACTGATCGTGTAAAGCGGTCACTGTCGCACAAACATCACAAAAATTGAATCAAAACCGAGTCAACAAAAACGCATCGGAACACTGATACCTGACGCAAGTACAGGTACAGCTTCAACTCCTTTAGACTCAAATAAAGTGCGTACTCTGAGTACAAAAGTGCTTTTTTTTATACAGTATTTATTTTGTTTATTATATGCAATAATCATTTTGATAAAACAATTCTCTGAACACAAAACCTCAAGCTGTCAATCAAGATCTCAACAGCAGTTGGCTTGACTGCTCGTTCTTTTGGTCTTTTCCGCATCGCCTCATCGTCCGCCCGTCCGCTTTCACAAAGTTTGGATTAGAAACTACTGATATCGTGCCGGAGCATATCCCAGCTATCTTCGGGCGAGAGGCGGGGTACGCCCTGAACCGGTCGCCAGCCAGTCACAGGGCGCATAGAAACAAACAACCATCGGCACTCACATTCACACCTACGATCTTCAATCAACCTAGCACACATGTTTTTGGGGATGTGGGAGGAAAGCGGAGCGCCCGGAGAAAAGCCACGCAGGCACGGGGAGAACACGCCAACTCCACACAGGCCGGGCCGGATTTGAACCCGCAAGGGCAAGACCTGGCCCCTCGCACCACTTGATGTAGCCCAGGAAAGTCATTCAAGTGTTTCTTGCTAAATGGGTTTGTTCTTTTCATGCATTTTGTCAAAAGATTAGATTATTAGATCAAAAGATTATTTGTTTTGACAAGCAATCCCTTCTTCCCATAAAGTGAGCAATTGTTGTACCACAATTTTGACCCTCCAGTCCACCAATTGATGCATTTGAAACTGTGGGGAAAAAAACTCTCCAAAAATATTTGTCGCCCCCACCTTTCACATGGAAGTTATGCCACCGGAGCAAACCGTGAGCATACGTGGCGCCGAGCTATGGAACGACCACGAGATATTTTGAGCACATTGCAGAAGTGTTTATCAAACCGTATATCTGTCTTGTTTTAAAAAGTTTGCTGACCCCTGATTTTGAGTCTTCCATAAAATTTCAATATAGTCGCTATTGCGAGATTAGTCATTCAAGCTGCTCTAAGTGCTAGAGGACTCTGCATCTTTTTGCACAATTGTCAAAAAAATAATAATTGTACCGGCATTACCAGATAACTAGCAACCCTGTTTTTCTCAATGTCTTTCTGTCTCCAAAGTCTTCTCTGTCAATTGACCGTCTGTTGTCGTACTAGTGCGGCTCCAACTACCACAGACAAATTGCTTGTGTGTTTTTTGGACACTTGGCAAAATAAAGATGATTCTGATTTGGATTCTTCCGCCACCCGAAGGTACCCTGGCGTCTATTGTTTACTAACATTAAGAAAATGTTGACGCAACGAAGAAGCATGTGTTTTGAGGTGCGAGTTGACGAAAAAGCAGCACAAGGCAAAGTCAACAAATAGTGTAGTTGTGGAAAATGTCCACGAGGCGGCAGCAACATCTGACAAGTGACGAAGACGGGGAACAGACGTCATTTCCGGCCGTGACGTCTCAAGAAGTGAACGTGGACACCCGCCTTGCGGCTTCTTGTTTGGGCAAACGGCGAACGTGCGCCGCGACATTTAGCTCGCCATGTCCGCGGAGTACCCGACGCCATTGTACGCTCACGCGGCACGGGGACACTTCCGCGATGTGTACGAGCCGTCGGAGGATTCCTTCCTGCTCATGGACGCGCTGGAAAAGGATGTTGACGAGCTCCGGCAGATGCGGTGAGCTGAGCCGCTCGCACCAGCAAAACTCGTTTTCATCCATTCGCATACAGAACCTCCGAAACGTTTTTTATTGCAGCAGCAGTAATCATGCGATGCTCGCAATAACTCGCAATTTATTTGCTTGAGTCCCAAAATTCAAGTCAGAAAGGCAGGAAGACTCTTAAAGGCAACGCAGGTTCACACGCAATAAATGCAAGAAAAAACATTGTCGACTTAATGAAAATTTGAACTCAACATTGCTATCGCTCAAAATAATGAATATTGGTACACAAACGCTGTATAAATACATACAAACAGGCAGAGTGTAAAAGGCGCTCTGGCGTATATTCTTCAAACTCTGTGAAAAGTGAGTTATATTAACAATATTCGATCGTGACTTTAACTTTCTTAGTTACTGCAAGTGTGTATCTCATTGCGTGCACCACACTGCCCCACAGAGGTCAAGACGTGCACAGCAGGAACAGCGAGCCCAACGAGGAGGGTTCACACAGAGACCGCTAAGCACCCCCGCCAATCACTACATGATTCTGAATTTCCGATCTGCCGCAATAATGTCAATAAAACTAAAGCCCAGTCGCATCAAGAACTTTCAAAGGTTGCTTCTCTGTTTGCGTAATATCACTTGCTCAAGCCTTTTCTAACAATCTATAATAGAAAATACGTAACATATGTATGATTATTGCTCAAATCGGAGCGATATCGGCATCGGCCAAAACTCGAGGCCGCAATATCGGTATCGTATCGGAAGTAACAGTTGGTTCGGGACATCCCTACCTACGACGCCAAAACAAGTCAATATTCCACGTAATGTAGCACACGATCGCCAGCCCTTGGTGACTTCGCATTCCTAACTCCGACGCCGGCGACCGCGCCTCGGCGAGACCCGACGGCCCACGGAGCAGCCGACTCGCGTAGCAATGCAAACCGACTTGCTGAATGGACAATAAATAACATTTTGTCTATCACAAATTTAAATGCTTTAAATACAGATTAACATGACTGAGCTCCCATTCATATATTGCTTAAAATAAAAAAGGACTCATATTTGAACCTGTGTATGATTCAAATTTGAGAAGATCATTGTCAATACTGCACAATAACCTCAACTTTGTATTGCATTACATCGATCCATCCGTTTTCCACACCGCGTATCCTCACGCAGGTCGCCCAGCTCGCTTCGGGCGAGAGGCGAGATACACCCTGAACTGGTCGCCAGCCAATCGCAGGGCACATAGAAGCAAACAATCATTCGCACTCACAGTCACACCTACCAGCAATTTAGAGTCTTCAATCAACCCAGCGTGCGTCTTTTTGGGATGTGGCAATAATCTAGACTTTACACGATCAGGATTTTTGGGGCCGATATCCGATCACAAGATGGAGGAATGTGTCTATTTAAATGACCTGTTCATTTACTGTATACACTTGTGTACTTAATTGATCCCAAAAAATATTTACAAGATATAATGTATCTTTGTTCCTCTATTTATGCCGTTGAGGCATAGTGACAGACAGAACAAATGAATCAGAATCAGAATCATCTTTATTTGCCAAGTATGTCCAAAACACACAAGGAATTTGTCTCCGGTAGTTGGAGCTGCTCTAGTACAACAGACAGTCAATTTACAGAACACTTTGGAGACATAAAGACATTGACAAAAAACAATTGTGCAAAAAGATGCAGAGTCCTCTAGCACTTAGAGCAGTTCGAATGCCTAATATTGCAATAGACCGGTGCAATGACCATTGTGCAAGGGGCGCTGAGACTTCAAGGAGTGTATTAGGTTTAAAGTGACGAGTAGTGCGATAATCTGGGACAATGTTGGTTGTGCAAATGTTACAGATACTCCTCAAACAGTGTGCAATGGAGCAGATGCTACGCTGGCATGAGTGGCCAGTATATGCAAATAGTGCAGCATGGCGAGACAACTACAGTGAGTGCACGAGTCATACATAATTGGCCCCACAGAAATGTGACAACGAAGTCAAAAAATTGCCAGCATGTTGTAATGGAATTGTAGGTCAGGTGTTTAAGAAGTTGATCGCAAGAGGGAAGAAGCTGTTGGAATGTCTACTAGTTCTAGTTTGCATTGATCGGTAGCGCCTAGCTGAGGGAAGGAGCTGGAAGAGCTGGTGACCTGGGTGCGGAGGGTCCGAGAGGATTTTGCACGCCCTTGTCTTGTTCTGGCAGCGTGCAAGTCCTCAATGGTGGGTAGGGGGGTACCGACAATCCTTTCAGCAGTTTTGATTGTCCGTTGCAGTCGGAGTTTGTCCTTTGTTTGTAGCAGCACCGAACCAGACTGTGATGGAAGAACACAGGACTGATTCGATGACCGCTGTGTAGAACTGTCTCAGCAGCTCCGGTGGCAGGCCGTGCTTTCTCAGAAGCCGCAGGAAGTACATCCTCTGCTGGGCCTTTTTGAGGACGGAGTTGATGTTAGTCGCCCACTTCAGGTCCTGAGAGATTGTAATTCCCAGGAACTTGAAGGTCTCGACGGTTGACACAAGGCGGCTGGACAACGTGAGGGGCAGCTGTGGCGAAGGATGCCTCCTGAAGTCCACGATCATCTCTACAGTCTTGAGCGTGTTCAGCTCCAGGTTGTGTCGGCCGCACCACAGCTCCAGCCGCTCCGCTTCCTGTCGATATGCAGACTTGTCACCGTCCTTGATGAGGCCGATGACAGTGGTGTCATCTGCAAACTTCAGGAGTTTGACAGTCGGCTTCGCTGAGGTGCAGTCGTTCGTGTAGAGAGAGAAGAGCAGCGGAGAGAGGACACAACCTTGGGGCGCCCCAGTGCTGATGCTGCGTGTGGATGACATGGTCTCCCCCAGCCTCACCTGCTGTGTCCTGCCCGTCAGAAAGCTGTAAATCCACTGGCAGATGGCAGGTGAGACGCTGAGCTGGAGAAGCTTGGATGAAAGGAGTTCAGGGATGATAGTGTTGAACGCTGAGCTGAAGTCCACGAACAGGATCCTCGCGTAGGTCCCTGCACTGTCGAGGTGTTCTAGGATGAAGTGCAGTCCCATGTTGACTGCATCATCCGCAGACCTGTTCGCTTGGTAGGCAAACTGCAGGGGGTCCAGCAGGGGACTTGTGACACTCTTGAGGTGGTCCAGCACGAGACGTTCAAAGGACTTCATGACCACAGATGTCAAAGCGACAGGCCTGTAGTCATTCAGACCCGAGATTGCAGGTTTCTTGGGGACTGGAATGATGGTGGAGCGTTTGAAACAGGATGGAACTTCGCACAGTTCCAGAGATCTATTGAAGATCTGAGTGAAGATTGGAGCGAGCTGGTCCGCGCAGACTTTGAGGCAGGATGGGGACACATGGTCCGGGCCTGCCGCTTTGTTAATCTTTTGTTGGTTGAAGATGCGTCTCACATCCTGTTCATGAATGGTTAACGCAGAAGTCAGAGGTGTGATTGTGGTCGCGTTTGCGGCCGGGTGGGTGTGTGGTGTGAAACTGTCCTTTTCAAATCTGTAGTAGAAGGTATTCAAGTCGTTGGCTAGTGTGCTATTGTTCTCAGCTTGGGGGGATCGTCGCTTGTAATTAGTCAGCGATTGGAATGCATGCCAGACTGATTTAGTCGTTTGCGCTAAACTGTTTTTCCAACTTTGCTGCATAGTTTCTTTTTGCAATGTTAATTTCTTTAGTAAGATGGTTTCTAGCTCGATTATACAGGGCCCTATCCCCACTCTGATATGCGTCCTCCTTAGCTTGGCGAAGCTGCTTAAGTTTAGCAGTGAACCACGGCTTGTTGTTGTTGAATGTGGGAAAAGATTTTGTTGGTACACAAACCTCTTCACAGAAACTGATATAGGATGTGACAGTGTCCGTATATTCATCCAGGCTGCCAGCTGAATTTTCAAAGACGCTCCAGTCTGTGCAGTCTAAACAGCTTTGAAGTTCCATCTTGGCTTCATTTGTCCACTTTTTCACTGTTTTCACTGTAGGCTTCGCGCATTTAAGTTCTTGCCTGTACGTCGGTATTAAGTGAATTAAGCAGTGATCAGACGAGCCCAGGGCTGCACGAGGAATAGCACTGTATGCGTTTTTTACCGTAGTGTAGCAGTGGTCTAAAGTATTATTTTCCCTGGTAGGACAGTCGATGTGCATGGTCTTCTATTAGATGGCAGGAAGTAAATACAGTCATTGAAGTATTCACTTTTTGTGACATTTTTGCTTGTTGGTGTGCTGTGAGATTTTCCAATTGTAAAATATGTTCCTTGGCTCCATAAAGGTTGGAAATCACTGCGCTCGTCAGATCGTGTATTCTAATCAGTCAGGTCAAACCAACATTACAACATGACAGAAATAATGGGTGCTAACTTACTGTAATTAAATTAATTTATTGTAATTAAATTATTTCACCCACACCGAAACTTTAGGGCATGATTCGACAGAACACCTGCATGTTTACATACAACCGTTAGCGCTAGCACTAGCTTGCTAGGCTACATTAACGTTTTTGTTGCCTGCTTGCGAGCCGTTTCGTATTCAAAGTACGTGAACATACCTCAAGCGAGCCTTAAACCAACGCAAAAATTAAGCAAATGTTAGTTTTAATCATGTGTAATCGACGTACGTTTGAGCTAATTTAGTTAACTTTTTTCCCAGTGTACTTAAATTGGACTCTTGCATTAAACTAATTAGCTAAAGTGTATAATGAAACACTGTTGTTTAATTTTGACAATATGAGCCAATGTGACATCGACCTGCCAAGGGACAACAGATGGAAAGTGGCCAGTGGCTATTATCGGCCATATTTGCATGTCAAAGTTCAATTGTATGCGTCGTCCCTTTTTATAAAAATACAAAGAAAACCTAAGGTCTTGCCAATAGTCACATTTTCAGCACAAGTCGTGACCCACTTTTAAAGCGAGAAGCTAAGAAAAATAAAGAAAATGGATTGTTCAAAAATAGCCTTTATAAATGATCATATTTTTTAAACATAACTACGCTGTGTCTTTCTGAGCTCCTTATTAAGAAACTGAAGATTCACATGACAACGGCGTGTACATAAATCAATAGAGTAACATTCAAAATCAAAATAGCACAAAATACGCCAACACCCAAAAGAAAAAGACATCAGCTGTATCTTGGCGTTGGTCTCTTTTTTCTTAAGAAAGTCCCTTAACTAATATCTCCTCCCATGTACAAATGTGTACTTTTGTCTTTGTGACGCATACCTGTTAACAGCTTTCAAAATGTAATTTTCAAAATAAAAGGCATGAAGTCCGCATGAAATATTTGAGTGTACACATTCAGAGGGTCGTGAAATCACACCAGACTTCAACTTTATTTTGACAAAACAGAATGCAAAATCTTGTAACGGCCCCTCGGCCGAGATGCCTTTTCAGCAATAAAAACTTGCTGTTTGTGCACAATCAACTTTATCTCCGCATTTTACTGAAACACAAATATTACATAACACAAATGATTATTGATTGTTTTTTTACAACCGTTTGATTGTTGTCAATTTTAGATTTAGTGAGAAAACACAACTCCAAAGATTTGTTTAAAAGTTGTGTAGCTCTCATTTTAAAATGAGATAAAAACACTATCATGAAGTTGTTTTATTTTTGGTTTGTGAGTGTTGTGTTAAGTTTGAGCAGGAAGTATTGGATGACCCCCAAAGTAGACTACAAGACAAGAAAGTTGTTAGATATATCAGTCTAGCAATTTCATTTCCTTCCTACGTGTTACTTCAAAGATTGCTTCAGTCTACTGTATTACAATTAAAGTGCTATCGGCCCTAAAAATCTCCCCCATATGCAGCAGCAGCTAGAATACTTACTCAATTGATTTGATTTGTAAATTACAAATAAACTAATAAGCATGGTTTTTTTTTTTTTTTTTTTTTTAAATGAGAAGATTAATAGTTAGAAATGGCGTTTAAGAACAGTCTGTTTGCGCTACTGATTGTGTGGAGCTTAAACGTGTTAAAGGGTTTAAATCCATCCAATGTGGGGATGTATCTATTGTAGTCTGCCTTCGTTGTTGTTGTTGTTTTCACGACCTGCGTCTTCCCCGCAGGCCGCGCGTGTGCGTGGAGGTCGGCAGCGGCTCCGGCGCGGTTTCCGCGTTCCTGGCGTCCATGCTCGGACCCTCGGCGATCTATTTGTGAGTTGATCGACAGCTCGGCCTCCCGCGCTCCCCCTCCGCGTTACCTTACCCTTTGTTCACAGTTGCACGGACGTGAATCGGGCAGCGGCGCTGTGCACGGCCAAGACGGCATCACGCAACGGTGTGTCGCTCGAGCCCGTCGTCACCGACCTGGTCCGACTCCGCGTCGCGCGTACGACTGGGCTCGAACGCATCAGTTGCCGCTTTGACGTTTGCGCTGTGCTTTAGGTGGAATGTCTCCTGCCGCGGTTGAGCGGACAAGTGGACGTGCTCCTGTTCAACCCTCCATATGTGGTCACGCCATCCAGTGAGGTCGCTCTGCATCTTAAGTCGAAAGTTTGCTCAAGGGAGATGTTGGAGTCGGTGTCATTATTTATTTGTTTTCCTCCTGTCGCCAAGGTGGGAAGCACGGGCATGGAAGCCGCTTGGGCCGGCGGCAGGCGGGGCCGGGAGGTCACCGACAGATTTTTACCGGTCGTATCCGAGTTGCTGTCCAGTCGAGGGCTGTTCTACTTGGTCGCGATAGCAGAGAACGATCCGGGTGGGTTTACCTCGCATGTTTTCGAGCGGTCGTATCTTGCTCAGGGTCCATCCCGGCCACCCGAGGGCACCGGTGCCTAGCCTCTCCTGAGCCAATGTACATATTTGACGAAAGACAAATCTCACAGCGCAACACCAAAAAAAAATGTCACAAAAGGTACCCGGTATATCTTGAAATATTGATGCTCTCATCTCAATTTATTTGCTCAGTGTGGAATTTGGGCCTGTTGATTTGTGCAAAGCTATTAGCAGGTTGTATGAATAGCAAGACTGAAACAGACAACCATTAACTCTTATGATATGTTGAACGTTTTTGCTGCCGACTGGCTCGATTGAAAGAATCCAATTGTTGTCCCTTTACATCCTAGAGGAGATGATCCAGTCACTGAGTGGATACGGGCTGGAGGGAAAGCCACGCTTGCTGACCAGAGCCGGAAACGAGAGGCTGAGCGTCCTGCGCTTCCACTGGCGCCAACGTACGTGACCGGCCGGGTCAATCTGAGGTCATTTTACAAAGTGGCCAAACATTTGCGCACATATCAGTACAGTGAGAAGTATCTTGAAAAGTCTTTCCTTCTTTTTATACCATATTTTTCCCGTTGGATATATGTGATTTTCACGTCCCACTCCTGCTTTGCTAACAATAAGTGCTTAAATAATGCTAAAATAAAAATAAAAAGTTTTACATGGTTTTGTTGTCCGCAGCAAGTTATTTGATAAAACGAGTCATTTTGATGATGCATATTCTATTTCGGCACGGTGACCGACTGGTTAGAGCGTCTGCCTCACTGTTCTGTGGACCGGGGTACAATCCCCGGCCCCGCCTGTGTGGAGTTTGCATGCTCTCCCCGCACTCTGGTTTCCTCCCACATCCCAAAAACATGCGTGGTAGATTCATTGGTGACTCTAAATTGCCCGTAGGTGTGACTGTGAGTGGTTTCTATGTGCCCTGCGATTGGCTGGCGACCATTTCAGGGTGTACCCCGCCTCCTGCCCGACGATAGCTGGGATAGGCTGCAGGCATGCCCGCGAATCGACTCAGAAAATGGATGGATGGATGAAATTACCAATCATACGCAGTTGTGAGGAAGAAGAGGAAAGTGTCACAGTCACCTGTTCAATTAAAAACAAATTACGTTTCCCTAGAATCTTGGAAAAAAAAAAAAACAAACGGTCATTTTAAGTCGATGATAGTCCAAATATTCAAAAGGAAGCCGAACACACCACAGACACACATGCACGAGAGATTAGAATCCTACAGAAATGTTGCTTTAATTGCATTAGCATTCATGTGCATATGGAATGTTCCCGTCCCCCCAAAGGCCACCTTCCTCCAGTGTCAAACTCCACATTTCCTTGACTGTGTTAGTACTACTGCTGCAACTTGGACCTCCAGACCACACGTCCGTCGTCACCGAGCTGGACGGCTCCACTGGCTACGAGCTCCATAGCCGCGGGGAAGGCCCTGTGCTCGGCCTCTTTGATTCTGTCAGCGAGACTTCCCTCTGTGTCGCCGCTGAACACCGGCACGGCCTCCTGCACGACGATGGCCCCCGCGTCCACGTCCTCCTGTCACACAAACGAGCATTTTCCGTTGGGCTGCGGAGGCGTCCGGCGTCAACGTGTCGGACTTACGACAACGAAGTGGACTGTGCAGCCGCTGAGCCGCACGCCGGCCTGGAGAGCTTGCTTTTGGGCATTCAGGCCCTTGAAGGAGGGCAGTAGGGAGGGATGGATGTTCAAAAGCTTACCTAAGACGAGACACGTTTGGTTTTTGAAAGAAAAATAAATACCCTCAACATTTAATAGTTGCACTCACTGTTCCATTTCTTGACAAAAGATCCTGTGAGGATCCGCATGAATCCAGCCAGACACACCAACTCCACCCCAACTTCTTCCAGCACGCGGTCGATGGTGCCGTCAAATTCTGCTCGGCTCCCGTACAGTTTGTGGTCCACCACCTAGTTTTTAAATCACGCACTGTCAGACTGAAACCTCCTATGTCTAAATAGGGTCACTTTGGTATTTTTTCACAAAATCGATACTATCCGCTTCAAGCGGAACGTGACCAAACCGAAAAAACAAAACAGGTTAGCGGACTTTATGCGGTTATGCCGTGATGACCAGCATGACAACGGGTTGATGACATGATGCTTAGAATCCAAAATTGCTCCAATTTTATTTTCTCTATGGCTGGTGTTTTTGGACAAAAGTTTAACATGCACAGTGACAGGAAAAGATTTGGACTTTGGTAAATTTCTGCATACTGATTACTTAAATCACAAGATTTAACAGAGTCTCCTTAAACAAATACCACACAAACAATGTTCATATTTTCGTTAAAAATATGAACATTCACCGGACAGGGAGGAAAAAGTAAATGAATGAACCCTTGGATTTCATGATTGGTTGACCCTTGGTAACAAGAACCTCAAGCAAACATTACCTGTAGTTACAGATCAGAATTTTGGACAGTTCCTCTTGGCAAAACTGTTTTAGTTGATCAAGATTCCTGGAATGTCTGCTGTGAAAAGCTCTCGGGGTCATGTCACAGCATCTCAATGGGGTTTAGGTCACAACTTTGACTGGGCGACTCCAGAACACCCATTTCCTCTTGTTGTTTTGCTTTTGTATTTCAGATCATTGTCCTGTTTCAACACCAATCCTCTTTTCAGCTTCAACTGTCGGACAAATGGCCTCAGGTTCTTCTGCAAAATACACGATATTGCCAAAAGTATTTGCTCACCTGCCTTGACTCCCCTACAGTATGAATTTAAGTGCCATCCGATTCCTAATCCAGAGTGTTCAAGATGACGTCGGTCCACCCTTTGCAGCTAGAACGGCTTCAAGTCGTCTGGGAAGGCTGTCCACAAGGTTTAGGAGTGTGTTTATGGGAATTTGTGCCCATTCTTCCAGAAGCGAATTTGTGAGGTCACACACTGATGTTGGATGAGAAGGCCTGGCTCTCAATCTGTGCTCTAATTCATCCCAAAGGGGTTCTGTCGGGTTGAGGTCACGACTCTGTGCAGGCCAGTCGAGTTCATCCACGTCTTTATGGACCCGGCTTTGTGCACCGGTTTACAGTCGTGTTGGAAGAGGAAGGGACCATCTCCAACGTGTTCCCATAAAGTTGGGAGCATGGAATTGTCCAAAATGTCTTGGGATGCTGAAGCGTCCGGAGTTCCTTTCACGGGAACTAAAGGGCCAAGCCGGGTCCTGAGGAACGAGCCCACACCTGCATAATCCCCCCTCCGGCAAACTTCACACTTGGCACAATGCACTCAGACGAGTCGCGTTCTGCTGGCAACCGCCAAACCCACACTGCCATCAGATCGCCAGACGGAGAAGATTCGTCGCTCCAGAGAAGGCGTCTCCACTCGTCTAGAGTCCGGCTGCGGCGTGCTTTACACCGCCGCGTCCGACGCTCTGCATCGCACTTAATGACGTATGGCTCGGATGAAGCTGTTGCGTGAAGCTCACTGCGCACTGTTCTTGAGCTCATCTGAAGGCCACATGAAGTTCGGAGGTCTGCAGCCATCGACCCGGCAGAAAGTGGGCAACCTCTTCGTCACTCTGCGCCACAGCGTCCGCCGACTGCGCTCCGTCTGTTTACGAGGCCTGCCGAGTCGCTGTTGTTCCCAAACGCTTCCGCGTTCTTATAATACAGCTGACGGTCGACTGTGGAATATTCAGGAGCGAGGAAATTTCACGTCTGGACTTGCGTATGTAGAATGTGTCAATGTGTAAAATAAATCTGGTTATTTTAATGTGCAAAAGTGTCTAATTTTTGGAATGGGGGAATTTGGAAAATATTTCGAAGCAGTCAAGAAATAGGAGAAAAGGGAATAATGTACAATTAGTCTTACTGTGGGGAAAAAATGTGTAGAATTTGGGTAAATATGGGTAATGTGGAAAATATTTTGTGGTTAGAATGCTTTGAACCAGTCAAAAAATGTAGAATTTGTCTTACTGTGTGGAAAATGTGTAGATTTTAATGTTGGAAAGTGTAGAATTAGGGTAATGTGGAAAACATTTTGTAGGCAGAATGGTTTCAATCTAGTTTGAGTCAAGAAATCCAGGAGGAGGAGGGAATGTAAAATATGTGTTTATGTGGGGTAATGTCGAAAATATTTCATAGGTGGAATGGTTTGAATCGGTCAAGAAATGTAGGAGGAAGCAATGTAGAATGTCAGCGGGGGAAATGTGGAATTTGGGTGAAAATGCGGGAATGCGTTTTCAGGAATGAGCTCACGGCTTTGAACGTGGAACGTCTCATTGGAAATGAATAGGGAATTTTGGGGAGGGAAATGTGGGTAACTTTTCAATTAGAAAAATTGATCACCGGAAGGTGTGCATTTTTGGAATAGGTTGAAGTTGGAATTGGCTGGAAAAGGTGGGAGTCGAAGAACGCCCAAACAGCCCACCGCGGGGAAGTCACGGGAGCCGGCCCTTCGCGGGCCAGATGACGCCAGGTAACTTTGAATCGTTTAGTTTTTCCCCCCTTAATAAATGAAATCACTTAGAAACATCATTTTATGTTTAGTTTACATGTTCTCCCCGTGCCTGCGTGGGTTTTCTCCGGGCACTCCGGTTTCCTCCCACATCCCAAAAACATGCGTGCTAGGTTGATTGAAGACTCTAAATGGCCCGTAGGTGTGAATGTGAGTGCCAATGGTTGTTTGTTTGTATGTGCCCTGCGATTGGCTGGCAACCGGTTCAGGGTGTACCCTGCCTCCTGCCCGATGATAGCTGCGATAGGCTGCGGCACGCCCGCGACCCGAGTGAGGAGAAGCGGCTCAGAAAATGGATGGATTTTACGTTTACTTGGTTCATATTTCTTTGATCTTAACGTGGGGAAACGTTTTTGAGAATTTGAGAAGGGGGCAACGCATCGTACCGTTTTAATCAATGATAGCATAAAAAAAAATGTAACCATATCAAATCAGCAAATAAACCCGATTTTGGAGTGGTGAAGTGATGTCAGTGTGCAACGGTATACAATAAATTAACATCAAATAGAATAAAAGGTGTTTGTTAACTCGAGCAAGATAGCAGTTTTTCGATTTCCCGAAAAGTCAACATTTAGGAGATGCTAGGATTCCGCCCGACAGCGATGATAAGTAAACATCGGTAATTGTAGTCACGGCAACAGTACCCGTGTCCGGATGCCGGCCAGTGCCGCTCTCTTGAGACCCTCAACTCCAGGCTTGTTGGAGATGACCACTACGATCTCCGCGCAGCTCGACGGACGCTTGGCCTGCTCGATCAGCGCCTGAAGGTTGGTACCTGGAGGAGAAACCAGAGCCGCAGTTTGGAATCTGCACGACTTTCGGAACCCGCTTCGTGAAATATTACGCAAACCTGTGCCTGAGATGAGAACCCCAACTCTGGTCCTCTTGTGAGGAATGCTGGTATCACAGAGGCAACTGCCATTCTTGGAGGCTGGACCAGTGTTTAGCAGGCTGTGGTTGAGATTACGGACCACCACAGACTCTGCACCTGCAGTACCGCAATCATGTTCAAATCAAATCAAACTTTATTTGTAGAGCAATTTCCATACAATGATATGCATCTCCAAGTGCCACCCACACAGATTCATAAATGGCCGCGCACGCACAGAGAGAGCAAATAAGACAATAATAATGTCATGACCGATTGCTTGGATACAGAGAAACCACGTGGGAATCGGCATCTCGGGAGCCGTCTGCACCGGACTGCAGCCGCAGCACACCGGCACGGAGCCCCAAGCGAGCGGCATAAACGGGAGGAGCCGCAAATGGCGGCTGAGGCAGCGCCACGGTTTTTTTAGAGCCCTTAATCCCGAAAGAGTCTCAAAGGGCTTCGCAGCTCCCAATGCAAAGGGCTCAGACACAGTAAAAAGCGCGTATGGCTGCAGAAAACCCAATGCTCAACGAAGACCTAAGACTAAAAAAAAAAAAAAATCGCATCGAAGTCAAGATAAAATACAGTAAATAATACTAAACCACTGAAGATAAAATAAAAGTTAAAGAACAAATAAAACAATTGTAATGTACGTTAAAAGGTCAATTCAGTATTAGTTAAAAACATGGTTCAAAAGTTGGGACTTGAGCCCGTTGTTCCGAACATGAACGTTCTCCGGCAGGCTGTTCCGCAGACGAGGGCTGTAAAACTGCAACGACGCCTCACCGCGAGTGAGTGTGCGGCGTGACTTTTGGCAGAGGTCAAAGGCGAGAGCCGAAGGACCTCGGGGCCCGCGAGGGTTCGTGGGGTGAAAGCAGCTCTGAGACATACGAAGGTCCAAGACCATTAGGACCCTTAAAAACCAGCTTAATAAATCGATCCTGAAACGAATGCCATTTTACTGTGTACGTCTCCAAACGCTCGCTGTCTCACCAGGTGGCTTGTGAGCGAGCGAGCCCACAATCCAGGCCTCCTCGTGGGCTCGCAGTTGCCGCAAGACCCTCTGAGCGTCCACGGGGGCGACCACCAGCACCGCCCCCAAGCCACAGTTGAAGGTGCGGCTCATCTCCCGCTCGCTCAGGCCGCCCTCCTTCTGCAGCCAGGAAAACACTGGAGGGATGCTCCAACGAGACGCATCTGTGGATCATTTCAAATGAAATGGCCGTGCGATGGTATGGGAAGTTCGAATGGAAGGAAATGTGTGGGCAGCGAAGCTCAGCTGACAACGTCTGAATCAAGATTAGGGGAGAGCGATGGACGTCATTGATCAACATACAGGACGCGCGTTACCTAAATCGACAGTCAGCTCCTGGGGCACAACCCGAGGGATGTTTTCCAAAAGTCCTCCTCCAGTGATGTGAGCGCACGCTTTGACGGCACCGCTGCGCAGGATCGGAAGGAGCGCACGACTGTAGATCTTTGTCGGCGTCAGCAAAACCTCCCCTGCATGCCAATGATGACAACGACGAGTCCCGATACTTTCGCCTTAGCCACCACTTACAGTTGCGTTGAAAAATATTACGCCCCTTTGGAAATTGCATTCATTTGCTAATTGGCAAAACTTTCGATGCGCCCTGCTGTTGTTAGCAGTTTGTGTTGAAATATAAAAATGCACAGAAATTAGACATTATAAATCATTCTTGGTGAGGATGGGCATACAGTTTTGTCGTTTTTAGCAGAGCTGCACTCCATTTGCTTACTCAGGCAATTGGTGCGTGCCAAAAATTGGCCAGTATTTGGGGGGGAGAAAAGGTTTGCGGCTACTGAAACTTTACAAATAAATATAATTTGCACTAGTGGATAAAAACATATTAGTGCAGTCAGGCCCACACTTACCAATAGTCTGTCCTGGTTTACCAAAAGGTGCTGGGGAGCTGCAGCTGAGACGCGTCTGCTCCAAGACCTTGCGTACCAGGCTGAAGCCGTTGCTATGGATACCAGAGGACGCCACGCCGATCAGCAGGTCTCCCTCGCCGATGTCCGCCAGCCGAGGCAGCAGGGCCCTCCGCTCCGCCGCCCCCACGCAGAACCCGGCTAGGTCGTACTCTGCCGGAACGTAGACGCCGGGCATTTCTGCAGTCTCGCCACCTGGGCACCCACGCACAGGGATGCTACGACACGGCGGCCTGGCACTACAGAGGCGACAGAAGCTGCTTCTCCACTTACCGAGTAGCGCGCAGCCGGCCATCTCGCACGCTTTGGCGATACCTGCGACCACCGCGGCGGCCACATCCACGTCCAGGCTGCCGCATGAGAAGTAGTCCAGGAAGAAGAGCGGCTCGGCGCCCTGAGCCAGCACGTCGTTGGCGCACATGGCCACCAGGTCTTGACCCAAGCTGCCGTGTTGCCCACATGCCTGGGCAACCTGAACCACACAGCCAGCTTTTTCAAATCACTCAGAGCAAAAAATAAATCAATCATTTAATCCTTAAAAGCGGTTTCAAACTGCTTCTTGCCACTCCCGCCTGAAGTTTAACGGCTAACTCAACAAAACAAGGAGAAAGACAACTCGTGTATTCAAAACAACCTCATAGCTTAGCCTTTCGGGCCGCTAGCTAACGCAAACCAGCATCTATGTTGCCGTGCTAGAGCCCTTTAAGCAAAGGATTGAACACGAACGGTGCCGCAACACATGTAGCTCAGTCATATACTGTATTATTTATTCCGTCAAGAGCAACTAATATTACTGGTGAGCTAAGACGAGTTAAGAAGTCTCAATGAACAGTATAGCCATCTGTCTGTCTTATACTGCCCCCAGGTGGCCAAGGCAGGCACACTAGAAAGAGCAGTACAATGGCTATTCAATTGATGCAGTGTGACAAAAAATATTTGCTTTTTAAATTCTACTTTACATTTTTATGAAGCACAATATTATGGGGTGCTATTTTTCCTCAATAAATACATATTACAACATTTTTTGGAGGGATTAATGGTATTTACACAAGGCAACCAAATGGGCATAATAATGGCAACATTAGGGAGACTGTTTACCTTTTTTTTTTTTTTTTTAAATACACAGTTCAAGTTTGTTGACAATAGATTCACTGTCTTATTTTGTATTATTTCATTGCTGGTTTTTTTTCCTAATGCAGAAAATATTAAATACTGTATTAGCATTGTGCCTTTTTCTCTCTTCATCTGCGAAGGGTGCAACAGCACACATTTGAGTTGTACAATTAAAAATGTTAAATCTTTTTACTCCATTAGTCTACCAAACAGCTGAGCTGACATCTATGGTCCTTAAAACCGATTTTTCGCTTTCCTAATGTGTTCTACTGATTTTTCAAGCAGGTAAATGGAAATTGCAAATTCACACCTTAAGTTTGGTCCCAACTCCATCAGTTCCAGCTACCAGGATCGGATCGATGAACCCTGCAGCTTTAAGGTCAAACAGTCCAGCAAAACCTCCCAGCTCTGCATTACATCCTGGTGAGAAGAAAGTTTGAAAATACCATACGTGATCATATTTCCTGCACATTGACACTGTCAGGCAGAAACCTCCTTGGTCCAAATTTGGTCAATTTCATATTTTCTTCTCACAAATCTATACTATTGGTCAGTCCCCTTGTGGCTCTGAAATTTCACAAATGACGATGCAATGTTGATGGCTCAACGAAGATGTCATTTCTTTTTAGTTTCCTTAAAAGGGATGGTTTTGGAGGTGCCGCAATTCTGCCCGACGCCAGCAACATGAAAACAATGTTTTCTGATGTGAGGTTACCTGGACGGGAAGTTGCCCTGGCCAGTGGCTTGATCATGTCCACAAGTTTGTTGCCAGCGGCGATATCCACGCCGCTCTCCTTATAGGTCAGGCCTCTGTCAGAGACGCGGTCAAATCATTGCTATGTTTGTGTGGGCTGTCACAGCACACATCCGAGGATCGGCGCTTCTTTCAGTGTGAGGACAGTGTAACATAATCAGGGAAGGACATTCCAAGTGAAGAAACAAAACCAAGGACACATCATCCAAAGCTCATTCGATTATGAAAAAGGTCAGTCACCATACAAAAGATGGAGTGTTTTGAGCCGCAGTCAAACACACCTGCGTTGCTTCAAATGGACAATGGCCTTATGGCCGATGTCGCGGCGGTACACGGCACCAGGAAAGCCCACAGCCGCCACGCCCTGATTGGC
Source organism: Phyllopteryx taeniolatus (assembly GCF_024500385.1). Classification (NCBI taxonomy): domain Eukaryota; kingdom Metazoa; phylum Chordata; class Actinopteri; order Syngnathiformes; family Syngnathidae; genus Phyllopteryx; species Phyllopteryx taeniolatus. The sequence goes on along the minus strand of NC_084502.1, from coordinate 12,372,686 downwards.
CGCCTGCAGCGCAGCCCCGAGCGACGGTCTGACCGCCGTGACCGTCAGGACACGGCCGCCGCTGGAGACGACTTGTTTGTCCTTCAACGCTGTACCTGCGTGGAACACCTGAATCCCTGTGTCCTCAACTTGGGACAGACCTGAGGTGTAAGGGGTGGAGTGGTAGAATACAGCAGGGGTCAGAAACCAAATATGGTGAACCCACAAATTTCCCGCAATTTGCAGTTGACAATTTGAATATTTGAGGGTTTTGTGCACTCTTTCTATTATGCTCTAAGATGCCACAAGATGTCTACAAAGTCCTGGCTAGTAGGAAAGTAGTAATTCGTCTCACAGTCTATATGCATCACTTCAACATGCTGCCTTGACACCAACGTACTTGTATGTTGGCCTTTTGTACGGTTTCTAACTGGTTCAGTTCTTATCTCACAGATCGATTTTTTTGGGATAATTCTATGGATACATGTTCCTCAGGAACACATGACATTAAGTGTGGGGCGCCCCAAGGGTCAATTTTAGGGCCGCTACTTTTTAATCATATGCTTCCTCTTAGGGATGTGGTCAGGAGTCACGGCATCAACTTCCGCAGCTACGCAGATGACATGCAGCTGTATATTACCCTGCGGGGGGGCGGGGGGGGGATGGCTCGGCCCGATACGTGGGGTCTATCCCCGGTTTGTCGGGGTTGAGCTGGAGTCTGGGGCAGCGCTCCCTGCAGCCGCGGGCTGTGGCACATCTCGGTGTGGACGCTCCTGTTAGCTGGCCATTCCGCACCTGCTTCCTCGTCAGCCATGCCGCCGCACTCACTGTGATTGCATTTGTGTGTGTGTTCACATATACGTGTGTGTGCGGGCATGTGTTTGTGTCTTTGTGTGGGGGTACGAGGGGCGGGTCTTTTCACATCTTTTCTATTGCTGTGGTTTGTTTTAGTTTGTCTAAAGCACTTTGTGTTGCATGTTTATCCATGAAAGGGAGTTTGATTTTATTTGATTCTCTCAGGGAGGAGTTAAGTTTAGCCTGGGTTGTAAGTGGAAGTTAGGGAGAGTCTGCGCCGCATGTGCATGTACACTTGTGTATTTTTATTTTTAAATATCATCATCTGTAATACATCCCTTTTTTTAGGATTGTAAGATTAGTTTGAAATGAAAATGTAAGTGTTTTGGCATCATAAACTATGAATAAAGGCAACCTTTTTTTTTCTACTCAGTGATTACGGCCTGAGATGCAGATTTGACTCAGTCTCTTCCCCCCATCATTACGGTACGCAACTTTATTAGTAGCCCAACCACTGACCAGTGAGCGCCACTCCCTTGCTGTAGGCGCCAGGATAGCCGGCACTCGCCATCACCACCGTGACTGCAGATTTGTCCCGGTGCCACTCGGGGGCGCTGGAGGCCAGCTTGCCGTTCATGGTGTTCAAGATGACCTCATACAAGTCGCTCTTCAGCAAGGGAAGCAAGACCTGACATTCAGGGTCTCCAAAGCGACAGTTGAACTCCAGAACTTTGATTCCCTGCTGGGTCAACATCAGCCCGGCGTACAGAACGCCTGGAGAATCAAATGGCAGCGATGTTGACGCCAGCCTTTCCATCACAAAGCAAGTTGGGTAGAAAATGTGCACTCACCAACGTAGGGAGTTCCCTCCAGCTTCATCCCGTCCACGGTCTTCTGAAGTACCGACTCTCGGATCTGCACCAGCAGCTCCTGGCTCACCTGCGCCACACAAACTTCTTTAGCAGACTCCAGACAAATTATTACAGCAACACGGTGTGCGTTCTAGGTCACAGAAGCTTAACTTCTAGCGAACTTCTGCCAAGGTAGTTTTAGCATTTGAGTGCAGCAGGGGAAATTTTTTTGATTTTTTTTGCCTATCTCCCTTGAAGGCCATATTCATGTGCACAATTACCTCTTTTCGGGGAGGGGGATTCCTCAATTTCTGTAATCACCATTGTTTGAAATAAATATTTCCCATTAATGGGATTCGAACGTTTACGCCGTTGTTGATTGAACGCATAAGTCAATAAACGGCACGGGCCTTACAAGACGGGTCGATTTGAAATTGCCATCGCTGTGACGTAGTCTCAACAAGGAATATTCAAATACCTGCCCACTTGGTAGTTGGCACCCGCCATCTCAGCCGTACAAATACAGTATACATAGGTTGTGTTTTACAACAATTCTTGACTATATTTATGATTTCATATGTAACTGTGGATACAAAAGCGAAGCTTGCAATTATCGTCGCCGGCGATGAAAGTCGCACGCAGGTTCAATTCAAATAAATGAGCGCGGATGACGAGCATAAGACCTTAAAATATTCCTCTCTCTTTTTTATTTTCATTGGCCACATCCCCTTTCAGATCACGTTCGCCGTTAGTGGACCAACAACCCAACGCTTGGAGGATTGTGCTTCACAATGACAGCGAGACATCCAAGGATCCAAACGCGATGTTGCTTTGATCGCTTGGCCGCCACAAGACGCCGCGGTGTCGGCAACGACTAATCAGCGCAAATCTGCTTTCCATATTGAAATTAAAGAATAAGAGCGATCGAATCAGAGAAAATGGATTTACATTTTAAATATGAATGAGAAATCCGGCCGTCTCAATTGCCAGGCGGAAAAGATGAACTAGAATAGCTTGAAAATGGGCTTTACACGATCAGCAAGTTTTAAAAAAAAAAACGATAACCGATCACCGATCTGATCACAAGATGGAGCAATGTGTCTATTTACATGACCTGTTCATTTATTGTATCTACTTGTGAACTGTATACATTTTCTGTACAGCTTATCCTCACAAGGGTTGCGGGCGTGCTGGAAATTATTCTTGAGCATTTTAGACAAAAGTTAAAACACCAATGACCTCTAGGGGGCATTCAAGGATTGGCCACTGACATACGTTTAGGTCAGATCAACATTACAACATGACAGAAATAATGGGTGCTAACTTACTGTAATTCAATTACTTTATTGCAATTCAATAACTTTAATAAATTCATACGCGACAAAGACGCAAAGTTAAATATCTTGTGCGGAGCTGATCGATGACGGCAACTTATGACATGAAAGCCGATCGGCATAAAATGCTAATTATCGGCCGATATCCATAACACCGATCAGATCGGCGTGAAGTCTACTTGAAAAAGGACATTTTGGGCATTTCCAACCCAAATTATCTTGAAAACTCGATAAAAGGACATCAAAGATTGTGAAAAAACAATTGATGGCAAGAGACCTTGAAACATTGTTAATACCATTGGTGTGGATGTTTTTTTTAAATACCCGTGAATACAGTCTGTACAAAAAAATGTGAGAAAAACGAAAGAGCAGACATACCTGAGGAGTCGGACAGTAGGCGCCCATGCCGCCTGTGTTTGGTCCCCGGTCGCCATCTTGCAGACGTTTATGATCCTGTGCCGGAGGCATCGGCGACACCCAAGAGCCGTCGCTGAAGCACAGACACTGCAACGAGTGCAGACCCGTTTGGTTTTTCTATTTCAGATCATTCAACTTGATCATTAGCCTGAGGATAGGAGTTTTATTTTGAAAATCGGGGGAAATCCACCTGCGTCTCTGCACACGACAAACCCCCCGTCTCGGTCACGCGATACAGTAGTGGAAAAGAAAAGGCCAAATGATGGGACAAAAGAGTAGCCTACAACTTCCAAGAAAGTTGCGTTTAAGTCATTCACTGCCACGGACACAGGGGCTCCTGCAAGGAACGGCGCCCAGTGCCACCGTCATCAATGGCGCCCCCTTGGCCAATTGTCAACTGGGGGGGCGGCGGAAATTTGCCTCCGGAACAAACAAATGTCCATGTCAACGCACCCTGTGCAACGCCCGTCGAGTGCGTCCCCCCCGTACGGCAGTTCGAAGTGTATGTGCCATGTGCGCCTCTGGACGACCGTCAATGGGTGAGGGGGCGAGCGCCACCCCTCAGAGAACGCCACCCTGGGAGGCTGCCCATATCAGAAACCGCCACTGGCCACACACGAATATGTACATCGGGTAGGCGTGGAAGAGAGCTCAGCTCGTCCAGCTCGTCTGAGAAACTCAGGTTTGTAAAAACCTGTATTGACTGACAGATCCCTGTAGATGGCGCCGTTGCATCGCTTTGGATTTGAGATCAGCACAGTGACGTCAGCGTGGTCGCCGCCCGCGCGAGTATAAAGACGCCTTCAGGGTACTGCTACTTGACAATAATGTGACTCAAGTAAAAGTCAAAAGTATTCCTCCAAAAAATTACTTCAGAGTAAAAAGTACACGGTGAAATAATTACTCAACTCCTGAGTAAATAGTGATTTTTTTTTTAAACCACAGCATGAACATCAATTGAAAAAAAAATAACTCAAATTCTAATGTTGCTGTGTGTGTGAACTAGACTTACACGTCACGCGTTTAATGTGATTGCCGCACACAGTGACCAATGTGGAAGTCAAAGTCATAGTCTCTCATACAAAATAGTTGATAAACAAGCAATAATTGATCAATAAAAGCAGCGAGCTACTTTTAGATCATTGTAACGGAGTGAAAGTACCGTTTCTTCTTAACGGTAGAAGCGGCCGAAATGTTTTTTTTTCTGGTCTCGTCAGCTCCTGTGACTACGAGCGCACAGGCGGAACCTCCGGCCGATGCACTCGCATATTAGTCCGCCGCGGAGTAATACTCACAATTGTGTGTGTGGAATGGATCTAGCTGCCAACGTTCAAGGAGTACACACTAATCACCTCCTAAACTCAAAGCACCTGCACAGGTTTCCCCAGGTGTCATTCAATTGCTTCAGTTTGGTTCAATTGTCTCAGTTGGGTTGAATATGGGGAAGACTGCAGATGCGACAAGTGGCCACAAGATCATCATTGATAGCCTCCGTAGGATGGGGAAGCCACAAACGTTCATAGCTCAGGAGGCTTTCTGCGTCCAAGCATATCAATGGAAGGACAAAATGTGGCAGGAGCTTCAGCTGATTAGCAAACAATTCAATTCGATTCAACAATCTAGCGGAGATCCAGAAAGAGTGGAATGGAAGTTTTTTGTCCGCTTTTGGTCAGAAACCAGTGTTTTGGGTGAACGCAATTCATGTTCTACTGTTTATTACTAAAGAACAGAAAAAGCTAGAAACACCGTTTCTTTCTGGTGCAAGAAGGGTCTAGCTTTTATCTTGATAGGTTCAGTACTTCTATTGTCACATAACAATATTCTTTTTTTTTTTTTTTACAAATTTTCAAAATCCTACCTTTAGGAATCGGGATTTTCTGCAGCCAAAACCAAATTTTGGAGTCGTACTATTACATTCAGTCTCAAGGTGAGTTGTATTTGTAATCATTAGTTGTTTTATTTGTTTTATGGCGGGCCGGTCGGAGACCTCTGTTCTGTCGGCGACTTGAAAGTAAAACAACTCACCGATACTTCCTCTCCTTCTAGAAGCTCCTCCACCACAACCGTGTCACCCGCAGAGCCGAACGCTCGATCCTGCAATTCAGCGATGAAAGATCTGAAGATGACGACAATTCACTCAACGTGGCTGGTGGCACAACAAATGCCGCTCACCTTCATGATGTCCATCACTGCCCGACAGGCCTCTTCACGGTCACGTGCCACAATAACTCCTTTGCCTGCCGCCAAGCCGCTGGCCTTCACGACCAGCGCCGGAAAGTCAGCCCTGGGAGCCCCAGAAAAGCAGAGAAACATCTTTTTTCATGCCGGGGGTCGGTCGGTGAGGACCTACTTTTAGAAAAGCGGTTGCACTGACGTGCGGATGTAGCCGCACGCCTCCTCGGGGTCGGTGAATGAGCCGTAGCGTGCCGTGGGGATGCCGTGGCGCTCCATGAAGGCCTTGGAGAAGCTCTTGCTGGCCTCCAACTGGGCGGCTTTGGAAGACGGGCCGAAACACGGCACTCCTGCCGCCGCCAGGTCGTCCGCGATGCCTGGGTGGGACGGGAACGGCCCTGAAGAGGCTGAGGAGCGCTCGAAGAAGACTTGAGCAGACGGCGGCCGAACTTACCCGCTGCGAGCGGAACCTCGGGGCCGACCACCACCAGCCCAACGTGGTGGTCCTTACAGAACTGAGCCAAAATGGCGTGGTTACTCACAGACACCGCTACAAGTGAGAATGAACATTTCGATGACGTCATCGTTTAGGCCGGATCCAGACACATTTTGTGACAGGTTTATAAAAAAAAAATAAAAAATAAAAATTTTTAAAAAAAAACATTTCCTTCGTATGACATCACATTGTGCACTGTTATCTTGTGTCAGCTACTCCCCCCCCCCCCCCATCATATTTGTTGATTTGATTAACTGTATAAGTTAGATCCACATCACTCACTGACACATCACTCAATTACAGTCATCACTGACTCACACAAGCTCAATTGGGTTCTTGTTCATGGCAGGAAAACAAACATGACTGAGGAATCTCAACTCATACATTTGGTAAATTCAGGATTTGTTTTTTTTTTGAGCACACACTCATATCGAGTGCAAGTAAAGAGCAACGTTTTGCTTGATTTTTTTTTACAACTACATTGTCGTAGTTAAAAACATCAGCACAATGAATTCTGAGCTCCCGTAATGCTTTTCGCTGACTAAATTGCCTGGATCGTCAGTGTGATGAACGGTACCAATGCTTAAGGTTCCTGCCTTAAGCAGCCGATACACACTATGTCTGCATGGGCTGTTTGTTCATATCACCCAAGCAGAGCACAAAGGCATGTGCTTGTGTAGAGTGTGTGGACGGTGTCCTCAAGTGGACAAATAAATTACCTGCACCTCTTCAAAGTAGCACATACATATATGAAATTAATAAACATAAAACCGTTCTGAATTTTACACACACACAAACAAACACTTAATGACAATTCAGCAGCACGGTGACCAATTTGTGCCTCCACGGAGGCAACGAATCCATGCCATCTTTGTGGGGGTTTGAGTACGTTTCAAAGTTAGCACTCACTTTCTTTTAGATTCAGGGCTCAAAGCGCAGCCGTCATCAAGTCAGCTTCTAGTCGTCATGGTAACAAAAGCGAGGGTTGCACCGATAGCACTATTTCATACCGAGTATGACTACAAATACTTACATTTGAGTAGTCGCTGATATCGAGTACCAGTACTCGATAATGCAGTCGCGACTTGCAATTAAGGATGAAAATTGTTTTATTTTAATGTAATATTGTTCAAAAACAGAAGAGGAACTTTTCTTGCAGACGGCATACATGAAATAACCTTTCCCTTTATAAAAGTAACAATTGACGACTTGTCGTGACGAACGTCTTAACTCCGTCCCCCCACCGTAATTTGTAGTCACCTAAACGTGTCGTCATCCGTGTCCTTCAAGTATCTGCAAATGGCCGACACGGCTCTTATGGGCAAGGTACTGTGCACGTCAGGCCGGTTAAGTGATATCGGGCATTTTTATGACGACGAGTGCACACGGAACAAAAGGACTGACGGCGATAACCCCTATCTGAATTTGTGTGACGGGTGAGCAGTGGCTAACGCGATGGAATTCCTGACCCTTTTGGTATTTTAAGGTCACAGCCCCAGTATTAAGATGCATGGAAACCGCTTCAAATTGTGAAACAAAACAAATGCATGCGTCTTTTACCGCACAGCCCCGCTCTCCATTTCCCATTTACCCGAGTTGCTGATTTTGCCGCAGTCCAGCGTCCCGGCGTTTCCCGGCGCCACCAGGACTTGCCGGACGTGCGGCGACTGGGCCAGCTTCCACGCCAGGGCATGCTCCCGCCCTCCTCCGCCAACCACCAGCACCCGTTCAGCCATGGCACCTGCCAGATGGGAAAATGACCTTTCACAACGGCTTGACGTCTATTTACGCAAACTGCTTGGAAGGAAAGGTCGAGCGGCGAGGAAGCGCTGACCTTTCCAGACAAGCGCGCTCTTCTATTGTCACACTACGACGGGCCCGATCGGGCAGAACCCAAACGAGGAGCTTCTCGTCAGGCGAGTGAGCGTACACGACTTTATTCCGCCAACTGCAGCAAACATTCTGAATCTTTTTGCTCATTTCTAGGATGCTCGTGCGTCTAATTTTGTGTCATTAGACAGCGAGCGGACGGTCACGATGATCCTCGTGACGTTCGTTTGCCAACATGTGATCTCGTCAACGGAACGCTCCGATTGGGCTGATGCAATTCCTGAGCTCAACACTTACAGCCTTTATGCGCGCCATTCGCACTCTTCGACCTAAAAGTCAAAGAGCATCAGGTCAGAGTTCATCCAAGGCTGAGTCCAGACATTGGCATTTTTTCAAGTCAAAAAAACAGACAAATAGCGAGAGGGAAAGTCAAGCGAGGTGTAGCTCTTGTTTGATCCAGACACACTTCGAGTTGTCATTGCTTTGATAGGAACATCTTTCATCTTCTCGCTATTTAAGTTCCCATAAAAGGGAAACTTTTGTTTTCTGTATCATTGAGCCAACTCATCGAAACGACGATTGTATATACTGGAAGTGACAGAAAAAATATTAAATATTTGACTTTTGTATTTCAGTCTGTACTTCAACTTTTAGCAGTCTTTTTTTTTTTTTTTTTTTTTTGCATGACTATTTGTGCTCATTATTAAGCACTTTTGCCACCTCTGATGAAAAGAAGAGTTGCGAGTTAATCGACAATTGGATGAACCGAGATCATCCGTTCTGACGCCAAACGCCGAACATGACACATTTCAGAGAAGCTCCATCCAAATCCACCGATATGAATATCGCAATAAGCGACTCAACTCAAATTTAGCCATGCTTCATTTGCGTTATGACGCGCAGACGTGCGGTATGCGACCACAAATGCACAACAAGACGTTTGATCGGCAAATTGTTTCCATTCCAGAATCATAGCAAGACCAACCTGAGAGTTTTGTCCAAGGCAGGAATTAGCCGGAGCCCAGTAATTCGCGTTGCAGACGCGTCTTCTCTGCTTGCAGTCTGCACACTGACCGTGGACGCGCAAGCGCACGCGCAGACACGCGCATATACATACACGCGGACGCTGAGGCAGGCACGCGCAAATGAAATTGACGCAGACACGCGCACGCGCCACGTGGATCCCGTGCACGACAACGATGTGCTTGTTGACAGTGCTAAATGCCAACTAAAGTTGCAGAAAGTTCACCGGAGGCCACAAACCACGTTGACAAACTCCATGTAGTCGTTAATCGTTATAGTTTCGTAACAGTTACGCACTTTACCTTCTTACTGCGTCCGAGCTGGCGCGTGGGGAGTTTTGTCCAACTTCCTTGCAGTGGCACAGCCAAATGCATTATGGGACTTGTAGTTAGTCCGACAAAGCTGGGATGCCAGCTAGATACATAGATAGATAGATAGATAGATATTTAACTTAGCCTAACATCTTGTATGTTCTTTTAACAATTTTAAAAGTAGTGCCATATCCTGTAACGTTGTTTTAAATATACAGTTAATAAGGAAAACCATAAGTTCCATTCTTTGTCACATGAAACAATTTTGATATTTTTAGTTTTCATGAAAGAAAAAAATAGTGTCCAGCATTTGAGCTTTTTCTCCTTAACTTCTGATAACTAATTAGAACAGCTGCGGTGGACTTGGGACACACATGACGTATTGAGGCTATCGCATCACGGCAAAATGTCTTCTTCCTTTCCTTTATATAACTGCAAAGAGTAAGCTTTTTATTTTTTTGGACAGGGGTGTAATCTTAGTGGGCTCAAAGATGAAAAATGAAACAATTGCAAGGGATGTGCATTGTTTGCCGCCCCGGAGTCATTTATTTCAGGTTACGCATTTCCACAGGTTGAAAAGAACAAAACATCAATAATGGAGAACACTTTCTTTGTTTTTACATTTTCTTGAACTTTACATAAAGTCACAATCTTTAACAGAAACAAGAAAGGTTTATTCAAGCATCAAGTCTGAAATGAGGCGCCAATATTTGAATGTCATGCATTCCCAAACTTTAAATAACTTAACTTGCTAAAAAGGTTTTGAGATTAACGATGAAAACTGCGCGATAGACTCTCAAGAGAAAAACAAACATTGTAGTTGATCTATTACCAGCAATTCAATTCACATTTGTGTATGCACGTAATGACTTTCTTCGAGACCTTCATCCCGCATCACGTTCAAGGCCGATATTTCTTAATGTATCAAATAAATCCCACTGTGAGTCCCTGTCTTGTCAACTGTATGTTCTACCTACGAAAGTAAACAACTAGAGATCTACAGCAAGCCTTTCCGGTTTCTGTTCTTGTCGTCCCTCAGCCAAGGTGGTCTTTGTCTTGTAGTCCCGCCTTTATTTTCTGGACTGGGGCAGATGTGCTTCTGCCCGTTCCGTCCGTGCTTCCCCAGAAAACGGCAAAATTCGAGCGTTCCCCGCAGCGTGACGCCTCCCGTCTTCTCTGCGGCGGGAGGGCGACCTGAGCGCTGCAAATGAGGAGCACATAGAGCCAGAGCACGTACTCAGTAGCGCCCCCTCTGGTTGTTCCTGGACATGGTGAGCGGCAGCGACACCGAGGAGAGCGCGGAGACTTCCCAGTAGAGGGAACGAGACAGAAACAGCTGGTAGAGGATCACCATGGAGATGGACTGACACAGAATCACACCAATAGTGACCACCTGCAGGAAACACAAAGCACAAATTTGGACGACAAGACTTTTTCTTTTTGCTACAAATGGTCAGAAGTGTGATGTAACAAAGTGGAACTATTTCACTGATGTACTGCAGTAGATTTTTCAGGTATCGGTCAGTGCCCCCCATTGAAATGATCTAGCGTAGTCTTTTTTTTTTACACCACAAACACCTGGCATTTGATCAGGGGTGTACAGACTTTTTATATTCACTGCGGCACTTGGTTTAAGCCTGCAGCAAAGCTGTGTCCAGGAATTTTGTCTTCTCAGTATGAGCGCTATGTGAGTTATCAAACAAGGGAAACTATTTTGTGTGTGGAGATTTTTATTAATTTTTTTATTGTGTACATAATTGACACTGTTGGACGTTTTTACTTTTCTACATTTCAGGGTCTGCAGTTTTTTACTTTTATTTAAGAAAACAAGTTGAACCAGTACTTCATATTTTTCTTTTTTCTTTTCTGCAACAAGTAGTTTTACAATGGCAGCAGTTTTCAGAAAAGAAAGCCCCGAGTGACAGCCATTTTTGAGGATTTTGACCGATCTTTCAAGACTTACAGACTACTGTGTCTACGTACCAAGTTTACCAAATTACAGGATGAGCTCTTTTCCTTCAGGAGGAAAAAAGCGAGATATTTCCCTTTTTCATTCTTTAGTTATGTGAAGTTTTCCATTTTTTGGTTGCGTGTCATAGAATATGGAGATGGTTAGCTTTTTGTGAAAAGTAGCATTTATGCAACAGTAACTTCAATGCTTGTATATTTTATTGCTTTTTGTCACACCTTGGACATATGAAAGGGTTTTCATTGTATAATCCAGCTAAAAACAACATTTAAGAATGGCTTCTGATTCCAAAATAATCATGTATTTAGCTATATAACGCACTGTGAGGGACACGAACTCATCGGAATTCACATCAGGCATGACGCTTCATGTTGTTTACTGGCTGTTGACATGGCGACCGTGATCCTTGTCATACAAGTACTGAGTTATGCACACTTCTGACAATAACATACAATTGTGCTGACTACCACAATTCATACTCTGCAAATATGATACATACACTTTATCTGTTTGAGTGTAAAAATACATCAGCTCGTCCAACTTCAAGCCTGTGCTCGCCGCCATTTTTTAGCCCGCAAACCCTGCAGTGTACATACAATCAAGGCTCTGAGGGCTGTTTGTCAAATCTAAAATGTTGCATCGCTGCCCTCCGCTGGCGGATGACTCAGTCAAATTCTTCCTAAGGTCTCTCTATTATCTGTGGTGCTGTGTCAGCACCTCCTCTACCACTTCCCATGAAAAAAATTAAAACATGTATTAATACGTGTTTGGCACTGAACGTTTTTTTTATAAATGAGTTAAGTAGCGCGTGTGAATACTTTTGCCAACTCCAACAATTAATGCTTAAATGTTGCCAAACCTTCTCCCTCTGGTGCTCGTTGAAGATGGCGGACGTGAGGACGAGGAAAGGATGGCAGAGGAACCACAGGAAGCATCCCTGTGGACAAAACACACTTGTGAGGAGAAGCCGGGGCAGCGGCATGTTGCGTGCCAGAGCAGATAACCTTGGCAAAGCAGAGGTAGAAGTCTCTTTTCAGGGTGCTCCTCTCTGTGGAGATGATCTGGTAGAGAACGGAGGCCAGCAGGAGGGCCAGCGTCACCCTCAGGGCGATGAGGAGAATGCCCGCCAGACTCCGATAGCTGCGGTGTTGGTCCTCAGACGCAGAGTATTGTTCCCACAGCAGAAGGGCACCCTGGAAGTGACACCGTGAGCGTCTCTGCATCGGGCACGCGCGGGCCGTCTAGCAAAAAGCAGCCGTACCTGCAAGACGACTCCGCACACGGCGACGGCCGTGGACGCCGGAGACTGCTCCCACTGCAGAGGGCGCGACTGAGGTTTCCGGCCTCGACTCAGGGACCAGCTCGCGCACAGGCTCAATAACGTGTACAGCGTTGACACTTGAGCTGCCGCCGCCCAGACTGCACAAGGACGATAAGCCAAACGAGTCACTTGGTGCCCGCTTACAAACGGATGCCAGACCATTCGGGAGGTTTTCCACAAAAAGGAGTCAAGACATACACTCTGCCAGGCTGCCCATCAGTGGAATACCCACACCGTCTCGAGAGTACCTGTGGAGCACAAGATTGGACACTGCAATGTATATATATTTCATGTGTATATTAGCAATTATTAACACACACAGTATATAAGTGGTTCTCAACTGCTGTCACCCTGGGACCCGCATTTCTCTATCGTTGCAAAGTCGCGAGCCACTTTTATAGAAGTTAAGAACAATTAAGATTTTGGGGGGTTTAAAAATAGCCTCTGAAAACATGTACAGTATCGGTATATTATATTTTCAAATACTGTTTCAAATGAGCTTGCTGAACCGCCAAAGGCATATTGCTTGACACAACATCCGCCAGCCAGCAGCTGAGCTGCGCTGTATTTTTTTTACAGAGGAAAACTAATGGCTACAAAACAAGGACGTAGCCGTTTTTTTTGTCACTTTCCCACGATGTTCCACCTCTGTAGTGTATAGAGAAAATCAGATCAGGAATACGTGTAATTTTTTGCAATAGCAGTCCGCGACCTACTTTTGGGTCCCGACCCGCCAGTTGTGAATCCCTGCGCTATACACAGTTTACATCATTTCTATTCATACTCACTATTCATGGGCGTTTTTTCTGGACTGGATAAATTTTCATTGTTGTGGTAACACCCACCGCGCCGCTCACGACGGAACAAGCCGCTGGAAGAACCGCGTTTGCGACACAACCACCACAAGTGGGACACTTAAAGGAATGTTAACTGTTTATTACATTCGCTAGCCTGCGAGCCAATAAGATAGCGAGCTAAGGACTGGAGCTAAAAGCTCACTCGACCGCCGCAACATCAAAATGTCAGCGCTCGGAGTTGTGTATAGGTGTTACCCATGTAACACACACAGAAATGGGAACGTTAACTGTTTATAAACCATAAGCACAGCGGCAGACAATATTTAGGCAGTAGTTGACTTCAGCGAACTCATTTTCAGCGTCATTGGAGTGACTGGTGAACGTGTCACATGATCACAGTCCAGGGTAGGCCTTTTTTTTAGATTTCATCCTTTATTTACTAGCTAAAAGCTTATTGAGAGATAAAATCTCTCTTTCAAAAGCCAAGAGGCAGCAGAAATTATACGGTACATAACGCGACAATATCCATACAATAAAAATAAGGGCTAAAAAAATAATTATGGCATCGGATTTAAAAACAGTATATACATGATGTTTTTTTCTTTTTTTTATTCCTTCAAATTTGGCAGGCTTCAAGAGGTTTTTTGGGCCTCTTTAGTGGGTTAATGACTCGATAAATATATGCCAAATGTTTAATATTTGTTTAAGCGCAGTTTTTGTGAACAAAGCTAGTCTGATTTATTTATATTGTTTATTTAGCTAAGATATTTTATTTATTTTTCTATATTACAATGCAAATGTTCAATGTTCTTTCGAACTGAAAGTTAATTGTTCTGAAAAAGGATGTACTTGAATTATTATGCGCTAGAACATCATTATCAGTGGCATAAAAAAAAAAAAAAAAACATCGTTTATCGTGATAGTTTTTAGGAAAATATATGGTTCTAAAAAATGTGCTACTGTGGCAGGCCGAAACATAATATACTGAGAGAGCAAGAGCAGTGGATAACACAAAATGAGTGTACAAATAAAAATCTGCAATCTAGCAGGACTGCGAAGCATACTATAGCGGACGATTACTGTATCAGGAGTGCGTGATGGCAAGTTTCAGGGACTCATTGTTCCAGGGCTGGGACTCATTGTTTCCAGACATGTGCATCCTGGGACTCACATAGCCTCATGTGTAAAATGATCAATGGATTAATACCGTTTCTTTGGTCTTGGGCTAGCCTCGTTGCGGTCTCATCTCTTACCTGGCCATGTGAATGTAGTTGCAAAGGGCAGAGCAGCCCTGCAAGGCCAGACTTGTGGTCAGCACCTTCAGGACTGTGTGCATGGGACCGCCTTTCCTCAGAGCCTGGTACAGAGGCTTAATGTAGATACACGAAGCTACAAAGTACGCCAGCAGCAGGAGGAAGTAAAAGGTGTGGAGACCTAGAGGAGAGGCAAAAGAGAAAACTCCAGCGCGAACATTTCGCATTTAACTGTTTTTTTGTAATAGTCATAACAGCCATGGTTCGGTACTCGACTGTACATGGCGGATGTATTACCTGCCTCCTCGGCACTAAAATGCTCCAGCGGGTTTCCTGCAGAATCAGCATTAAGCAGGAGGACAGTAAACCTCAGCTCACCATGAGAAGGAATCACTGTAGCCTCCTGCAGGGAGAGATGATAAACACAAGTCACTCGAACCAACCTGATATTCCAGTGATTCCCAACCACTGTACCAGATCGTGCGGTGTGCTGCAGGAAATTATTTGTTTACAGCACAACCTTGAATTATAATGATACGATAGCAAATCAGTTTTCTCTATTGAAATGAATGTCATTCATCGGATCAAAGACAATCAAAATGTTGCCCTGCGATTGGCTGGCGACCGGTTCAGGGTGTACCCCGCCTCCCGCCCGAAGATAGCTGAGATAGGCTACGGCAGCCCGCGACCCGCGTGAGGGGAAGCGGTAAAGAAAATGGGTGGATGGATGGAAAATCTAAATGTAATTAAACAGTAACAGTACTTATTTCTCAGAAAATGAGTAGCTACTTCTCCGCTTTTCCCCATGTTGTGAAGAAACATCAGAGCGGAAATGATTAGCCATATTATTTGCCTGGGTAGCAAGCGTATCGTATTTGTTTGACCAATCGGAGACACGCCAACTCTTGTAGCTGGTTTTACAATAATACTTTAACGTTACCTTGAATGATGTGCGGTGCGCTCATAAATGTGATATCGTATTGGAGTGATTGCCTCCTCTCGCAGCCACCGTCTGTAAGGGCGTTTTGCGTATCCTTCCTCTACCGAGGCGCAGTACCCGAAATATTGCCAAATGAGACAACTTTATCGACAAGGGGAGCCGTGGGAGCATGCTCCTTGCGTGTGTTCTCATTTTGTGTTTGGGTGTTTGAGCGTTTGTCCTGTTCAGTAGACTTTCCGAATGTCGAATATGTGCTTTGGCTCAATAAAGGCTGGGAAACAGCGGGCTACTCCTGGGGCATTCCGCCCGGTTACCTGGTTACCTGGCATGTGTATCGGTCTGCATAGAGAGCGTGCCACACCGTAGGCGACGACCGCTGAGGAATCGTCTGGTTGTGTTCTTCTTGACTGAGAGATACTGAAGCAAGAGGAGGACAAGTGCACAAGTGAGGGTACAATATATCCAGTATGGCCTCGGCATCATCCATGCAACTGGTGCCAACTTCTTACTGGTGAACTGGGCACGGGTGAGCCTTTCGGAGCAGCTTAGGTTGTCCCAATCCTCGTCCACATTTGGGTAGAGCAGCAGTCGGGATTCCTTCTCTGCAGCTAGTGAGGGGTTGTCCAACTGACAGACCAGCAAACCCTCCTCACCTACACACAGATTGGCAAACATTTCCACAGCTCGTCATTGATTCGGAAAATCTGCCATTAGAAAGAAGCTCAGGGAAGAAGAAGAGATGGAAATGGAAACCCTGATAAATGACATCAGTCGAAATGACACGCACACAACGTGCATATTACCTTGATACATGAATTTAGTGATGAATTGGCCTTTATGCTGCCTCGCTACTTCGGTCTTAAAAAGTCCGCTTACGGTTTTCCCACACACCTGCGCAGAGAAAAGGACTGCAGCCAGAAGTGCGGTTAGGAAACGCGACATTTTATACACACTAATCGTTGCGTTTTGAGCCCATAAATGTTAGCTCATCACTTCAATGAGCCACGAAACCAGGAGAAATCCCGACTGCGTCAAGCTACACGCACGGGAAGAAATTAAGCGGAAATCAAAAGATTATGCCCATAAACGCCTACAAAAAAACGATTTCTTTTAGTATTTTTGTGAAGGTGCGCGAAATAATATGATGATAAAACATCACATCTCAACGAAATGTGTAAACTTCATTCCCCGTTGGTAAGGTCAACTTAACCGGTTGTCGTTACATAAGCATTTATTTTGACACCGCATTACGGAAGCGACATTTATTTTCTCGCTGCAATAGGCAATTGTACTATTACTTTGTCCAATCAGCACTGTTAACAATTTGATGGATTTAGAATCTACCCAATCAAAAAAACGTTTCAGCCCACACACATTTTCAGCCAATCACAGAGATTAATGAGGCCCGATCGGTTCCACCTATTTTCGACGTGTCGACATTACCGTAAACGATCAGCGACTGTCGCACTGACTGATCGCACGCTTTCTGTACAAGGTTAAATCAAACGTCGCTGTACAAAAGCAAACTTAAGACATTCGGCCAAGGTCCCCAAAGGGAGACCCAAACATGGAGGCGCGTAGGAGAGCATCTTGGAGATAAGAGCGATGGACTCCATCAAAGCTGTTTTGGTGACTGGGGGCTCAGGATTCATGTGAGCGAAAATGACATCAACACTTGCTACGACGCTGCTGGAAGTAATGAGATGTTCTTCTGTGCACACAGTGGCTCCCACCTTGTCTGTTCCCTGCTTAAGAGGCATCCAGAATGGAACATTTATAACTTGGATAACGTAAGCTTTTATCATCAAAAAGGATGTCAAATTGCTGTGAATATAGTCAATGCATGCATGAATATGACTGCAACATAAGTGTGGCTGAATGTGATTTGATTCCAGTTAGATTACTGCTGCAGTCCAAGGAGTCTGGAGAGCATTGAAAACAAAGCAAACTACACGTTTATCAAGGTAATACGTCGCTTTTTTTTGCTGCTATGTTCAAAATGGCTTTGAGATGTTTCCAATGATCTGATGAGATTCGAAAGGTAGGTTGAGATGTAGGGCTCTATAACCAATGAACTGTGTGCCACCATTCACTCCTCCTGGTGTATTACGCCAATTAAATTCTCACGTATTTGTGTAACAGGGCGATATATGTAACACGCAGCTGGTGAGCAACATCTTCGACACACAAAATGTCGACGTCATCTTTCACTTGGCCGCCAAAACTCACGTCGGTGAGCAGCAAGTCGCACTTTGGCAGCCAGCCGCCACACGATTGATTGCAGTTGTGTCGTCGCGGTTCCCCTCAGATTCATCCTTCCGAAGCCCGTCCGCCTTCCAGCACGTGAACATCGACGGAACCCGAGTTTTGCTGGCCGCTGCCAGTCAGACCCGCCACCGGCCTCGGCGCTTCATCCACGTCAGCACCGATGAAGTGTACGGATCTAGTCTCGATGAGGTTTGGTGGATTTGATCGAGTTGTCATTTTATACTTGCAGTGCATATAAAAAAAGTCTACACACCCCTTTCAAATGCCAGCTTTTTGTGATGTAAAAACCCATTTTAGAAACAAGAACGTTTCAACTCTGTCAGAGGCACTTTAAATGGTGGCAGGTGTGCGCCGAGTCCCATTTAACATGAGTTGGGATGTGATTGGTTCATTCTGAACACAACCACACTTCGAAGAGGGTGTGCACACTTGTGCAAGCACGTTTGTTTCATTGACTTGGTGACATTAATGGTGGAACACAAATGGAAATATGCAGTTTTTAAATGAAGGTTTTTATGATTAAGGTAGAAGAAAAATCCAAAGTTACATGGCCCTGTGTGGAAAAAGTGATTGCCCCCTAAACCCAAGAACTGCTCGGGCCACCCACAGAAATCAAGCGTTTGCCGTAACTTGCAATGAGGCGCTTACGGCGCCGTGGAGATATTTTGGCCCACTCATCTTGGCACAATTGTTGTAATTCAGCCACATTGGAGGCCTTTCAAGCATGGACGGCCTTTTTTAGGTCATGCCCACAGCATCTCAATAGGATTCAGGTCCGGACTTTGACGAGGCCACTCCTAAGTCTTCATTTTGTTTTTGTCTTGGAGATCACCAAGGTGTCTTCTGGCAAAATTGAGACAAGGTTTAATGTTGTTTGTGCTCAGCAGTGGAACTTGGAACTCTGCCATGGAGGCCATTTTTGCCCAGTCTCTTTCATACGGTGGAGTCATGGACACTGACCTTAAGTGAGGCAAGCGAGGCCTGCAGTTGTTTGGATGTTGTTGTGGGGTCTTTTGTGACCTCTTGGATGAGTCGTCGCTGTGCTCTTGCGGTAATTTTGGTCCGCCGGCCACTCCCCGGAAGGTTCACCGCTGTTCTATGCTTTCTCGATTTGTGGATGATGGCTCTCCCTATGGTTCGCTATAACCTTTTCCACACTGATAGATCTCAATTACTTTCTTTCTCATTTGTTCCTGAATTTCTTGAGATATCGGTATGATGTCTAGCTTTTGAGGATCTTTCGGTCTACTTGACTTTGTCAGGCAGGTCCTATTGAGAACAGGTCTGGCAGTATCAGGCCTGCGTGTGCCTCGAGAAATTCAACTCTGGTATGATAAACCACAGTTATGTTTTAACAATCGCTTTTTTCCACACGGGGCATATGGATTATTTTTTTTCTCCCTCAATGATAAAAAAAAAAATAATTCAAAAAATGCATTTTGTTTTTACTTGTTGTATTTGACTAATATTAAATCTGTTTGATTGTAGTTCAATTTATAAATGTAGTTGTCATGCTCAGTTTCTTAATACGGTGCTCTAATAGCCACTTTTGAACAGATATGATGCGTTTTCAGAGGCCGTTTTTGAACAATACATTTTCTTGTTAACTTTCTACAAAATTGGGTTGCGACTTAGCAGCAATAGAGAAATGTAGGTTGGGAACCAATTGCCTATGTAGACCATTTAAAGTAGAGTAATATAGCAATAGTAATACATATTCCTCAACTCTAACATTGGTTCTCAACTGTTGTCACCCCGGGACGTGCATTTTTCTATTGTTGCCAAGTAGTGGCCCAATTTTATGGAAGTGAGAAACAATAAAGCCTATAAATATATGAATATCATATTAAATATAACTATTTATGTGTACGTGTTTAAAATGCCTTTCAGAGCACCTTATCAATAAACTGAGGATGGGCATACCTGCACAAAATGTAACATCTTGGTACTGATCTCTTCTTTTCAATAGTTTGTTTCCAGACCGATACCAGTATGGTTTTCCCTCTTGACCGATAGCAAGTACCAATAGCACCAGTACTTTTGATGAATACAATTTCAGTTAACGCAGTGACAGATAAATGTGAACAAAGACCTTTCTCTTTCTTTCTTTGTGATGATTCGCCAATGTGGGAAACCGCCGCAATGTAGCGCCAGCTCCTGGCGAGGACGACGACCTCAATGTCAGATTTATTTTTTATTTTTTCCATCGCCGGCTGGTATTGGCAACCTTCACGAAAACCCGATACCTTGAAATAAGGCCGGTATCGGTACTCGCCCATCCCTAGGTTTTTACTACCGGTCCGCAGCCCACCCAAATCGGGATGGGGAGGGGCGGGGCGGTGGGGCCTCCAAATAAAATTTCGCTTAGGGCCCCGATTTGGTCAGGGGCGGCCCTGGTAGACTTCGTATATCCACTGTAGGTCATCAAGCTTAAGGTACTCCGTGAATTCAGGGGTTTGTGTTTTGCAGGTGTTTGATGAGAACAGTCCCATGAGGCCTTCCAACCCGTATTCCGTCTCAAAAGCAGCTGCAGAGGACTTGGTCAGGTCATACTGGCAAAAGTATAAGGTACAACATGGAAGAGATTGTTTTCATGGGAAGTATAATTTGGACACAGTAGTATTTGAGGGGATTAATGCAGTTTGTTTGCCCTCCTCAGCTTCCTGTTATCATCACCAGGAGCAACAACATCTATGGTCCGCAGCAATACATGGATAAGGTACAGCACACACTTACCAACTCAACAGCAGTGGTGGGAAGTAACAAAGTACAGGGGTTGAATCAGTAATTCTAAAAATTTGACTACTTTTGTCACAACTGCTCAAACGTACAATGAGAGGAAAGAGTATGTCAACCCATTGGAATTTATTAAATTGCTGCATAAATTAGTCATAAAATGTGGCCTGATCATCTAAATTAATGACTAAAGAATACACACGCTGCTTAAACCTATTCCACACGAACAATTATATATTATTCATATTTTATTTGAAAATATTTAAACATTCACAGGACAGGGAGGAAAAAGTGAACCTCAGAGTCAAGTGTGAGCCAACCTGGAATCCAATCAATGAGTCAAGAGTGCAAGCGTGTCTTAAAGCTGCTCCGGCCACTAGAAAACACAGCAGTTTAGAATGATCTCCTGTCAAAAGGCATTGTCTAAAGAACACTCTGATGTTCCGCAGCACTACTAGCAAATTATTCTGTGGACAGATGAAACCCAAGTTGAATTGTTTTGGAAGAACACGCAATGCTGTGCGTGGAGGAAAATGGCACAGCACACCAACTGTGAAGCATGGCTGAGGGAGCATCATGGTATTGGTGTGCTTTTCTACCTCAGGGCCTGGACAGTTTTCTATCATCAAGATGTTTTTCAGAAGAACTTGAGGCCATCTGTCCAACAGTTGAAGCACAAAAGAGGACAACAGGAGAATGATCCAAAACACAGAAGCAAGTCAACAACAGAATGGCTTCAGAAGATGAAAATACATGTTCTGGAGTGGCCCAGTCAAAGTCCTGACCTCAACCCCATTGTGATGCCTCAAGCGAGCTTTTCACTGCAGACATCGCTGCAGAAATCTTGCTGAACTGCAAGTTTTGTCGAGCAACGGTCCAAAATTCTCATCTGCAACTAAACGAAACGTTTGCTTGAGGTTATTGCTACCAAAGGGTCCAGGGTCAACCAGTTCGGAAATCCAAGGGTTGACTTTGTTTATCCCTCCCTGAAACATTGAAAACATATTCTTGTGTTGTAGCTAAAGTTCAGACTACGTTTGATGACCAATTTGTGCTTCACATCCTTTTCCCTCCCACTCTAAATGTTTTTGTTATTTTAGTGTCAGATTGTAAAATTTGAATCAAAGCCGGTAAATAATTGGCTGTTTTTCTTCTACTCACAGGTCATCCCCAAGTTTCTCACCCTCTTGCAAATGAACAAGAAGTGGTAGGGGTTTTATTTTGAAAGGTTATACCAAGCAGTGTCCCGATTAGTCTCCTCTGTGCCACAGTACTATTCAGGGAACCCTCCCCAAATCCCGCCATTTCCTGTTCATCGATGATGCAATCAACGCCCTTCTGCTGATTCTGGAGAAAGGGATTGTGGGAGAAGTGTACAACATTGGGGCAAACTGCGAGATAGGCATTGTGCCATTGGCCAGGGAACTCGTAAAGATGGTAGGTTACACACCAAATATAGCCTGTGACGTCAACAATACAGTACAGTGAGTGTTGTGTGTGTGTGTGTGTGTGTTTAAGGTTCAGAAGGTGCCAGATGCTGAGCTGAACGATTGGCTTGAGTTTGTGCCGGATAGGTGTGGCCACATTTACTCGTTCATTCACATTTATAAGTCACTCACGCCCACTAAAGCAATGATTTTCAACAAAAGAACATTTTAGTCACGTAATGAGATGAAAGTTGAGCTTTTTGGAAGGTGCGTTTACATCTGGCGTAAATGGAGCACAGCATTTCAGAAACAGAACATGGTGGTGGTTGGGTGATGGTCTTGGGCTGCTTTGCTCCTTCAGGACCTGCGCAACTTGCTGTGATTGATGCAACCATGAATTCTGCTCTTTAACAGGAAATCCTGAAGGAGAATGTTCAGCCATCAGTTTGTATCCTCAGGCTGAGGTGCACTTGGGTTGTGTAGCAGGATAACAATCCAAAACACACCAACAAGTCAATTTCTGAATGGCTTTGAAAAAAAAAAAAAAAATACAGTTTTGGAGCGGCCTAGTCAAAGTCCAGACTTCACTCAGATTGAAATGCAGTGGCATGACCTTCAAAAGGCCGTTCATGCTCGAAAACCCTCCATTTTTGCTGAATTCAAACAATTCTGCAGCGAAGAGTGGGCCAAAATATCTCCACAGAGATGTGAAAGACTCGTTGCCAGTTCTAGAAAATGTTTGATTTCAGTTCTTGCTACTGAGGATGGCCCAACCAGTTCTTAGGTTTATGGGCCCAGTACTTTTTCACACAGGGCCAGGTAAGTTTGAATAGTTTTTTTGTTTTGTTTTTTTCTCAATAAATGAAACCACCATTTAAAAATGGCATTTTAAGCTCACTTGGGTTATATTGGTCTATTTACATTTGTTTCATGATCTTAAACATAACATTTTCATGGCACTGTAGTTGTAATTGTGTGTACCCCCCCAACAAATGTTAAAAAAAATTAAATTGTCAATATTCATAGCTAATAAGGTCATGGTAATGTGGCCTTGACACCCCTGTATTAAACTACAATACTGTAGTTGTAGAAAATCATGCTAAACGTTGCTCCTGTTGTTATGAGTGTGTGCATTAGCTAGTTGTCAGACTAAGGTTGGTATTTGTGAATTTAGTTCCTCAAACTCTGTGGCTTTAAACGAATAAGGTACTCAGTCAGGCTAGGAACATTCGCCCAATTAACCTCCTGTGAGGTTGTCTCTCGAGTTTTTGCTCTCAAGTCAACGCAAAAAAAAAAATCTGACGAACAGCTGAGATTTTGAAAAACTTTAGTCGGGTCACTCGTATTTCAGGGCACTGCTGTATAATCATTTTATACATGCAGTAGTTGTTTTTCCTCATACATGTTTTCCCAAACTATTTTTGACCTTTCAAAGTGGGCGTCGCAACATGTCAAATTGTCACAGCACTTGAACTGATTTAAAGCATCCTCGGCACATTATGACAACACTCAGTAAAGCACCAAGTCGCTGTCCAACGCTCTGCAGGCCGAAGGTTGACATCCGCTACCCCATCAAAAGTGAGAAGCTGCAGCAGTTGGGTTGGAAGGCCGAGGTCTCCTGGCCTGAAGGCATCGAACGGACCGGTACAACAGGCGCACGCAGACTGGCCAAACACACAGCATCACAGCTAACATTTCATGTCCTGTGTGTGTTTTCAGTTAGATGGTACCAGGACCACCCAGACTTTTGGTCAGACACACCAGAGGGCCCAAGGGCGATTCCATGCATGTCGGAAAATACTAACGAGTAGGCGACACGACTTTGACCACCAGTTCAATTTTCTGTACTGCACATCATTGTCGGACCAAAGCACTGTGACATAAACGTGAACGCATTTCATCTCCGGTGACGTGGACAAAAGCGGTCTTATTTTGCCTTGATTCAAACTGCGCACTTGTTTCCATCCACCCATTCTCTGTACTGCTGCTCACGAGGGTCGCAGGGCCCATCCCAGCTGACTCCGGGCGAGAGGCGGGTACACCCTCAACTGGTCGCCAGCCAATCACAGGGCGCATAGAAACAAACAACCATTCACACCTACGGACAATTTAGAGTCTTCAATCAACCTAGCACACGTTTTTGGGATGTGGGAGGAAACCAGAGAGAGAACCCAAAAAAAAAAAAAGCCGGACGGGGAGAACATGCAAACTCCATAGGGAGACCGGATTTGAACGCACAACCTCAGAACTGTGAGGCGGACGTGGCCACCGTGTCGCCCTACTTGAACAGTTAAAAAAAATAAAATGTACCGGCATTACCAGACAACTAGCAACCCTTTATTGCTCAGTGACTGTTTTTTTTTTTTGTGCCAATGTGTTTTCTGTCAATTGACTGTCTGTTGTCGTACTCGAGTGGCTCCAACTATCGAGACAAATTGCTTGGTTTTTTTTGGACATACTTGGCAAATAAAGAGGATTCTGATTCAAGCAAAAAAACAAAACTCAACCAACATTGTAGTTCAAGTAGAAAATGCAATTTCTGTAGGAGTTGTGAATGTTGCATTGCTTTAGGAATTAATTGAAATGTAGGGGGGGGGGGGGGAAATGAGGGAATCTTAAAAGTGTGGCATGATTGAATAGAATTGTTTTTTTTTTAACTATCCTAATCTTGAATATAATCAATGAAGTGAGCATGCATGAAAGTTACAATTGCACATTAGGGAGTGTCAGTTTAATTCCAATAAAATTTCGCAGGCTCGTTAACATTACTCTTCTCTGTGGTGTGTTGAATTGACGTTTTTTTTTGCGCCAGTTTCGTGCCACTTTAACGGCAAATAAAATGATCCAACCGCTTGAGTGAGATCTTTTCTCAAGCGTACAACCAAGAAGGAACAGAAGCAAGTTAGTTTTGCAAATCCAAACCTTTAATTGTGGTAAAATCACAATGGATGCACAATAGTTTTTTTTTTTTTTTTTTTTTTCCTTTAGTGCTCCTTATCGTGCACAACTGCTAAACTAATACATAAAGCAAATACTAACTAGCAGGCTGGTGGCGCCGTGTGTCCACGCTGAACTGTCTGGCCAGTCAGTCATGGGGCAACATCAGGCTTCACACACTGGGAGTACAACAGAGATTTCCTCGCAATCAATCACCTTACTGAATAAAACCCAAAAGTGTTTGCTGTCGCCATATCACCTCAGTTGGCTCTCTGTAGGGTATTTTCTTCCTCCCCAGGTTGCCATTTGTAAACAACTTAAAGGGCCATCAACTCACATTTACAAAGTTGGGAATAGAAAAGGCTGCATATCTTTGACGTGCCACCGATGGGGAATGTGCATTCTAGACCACAAAGGCAGAAGAGCTACGACAGTGAAACGGAAAACGAGATCGAATGGTATCACCGTACATCGTTCGCCCATTTCCTGACTGGCCGGACGCTCGGCAGTGAGCGCTTGAGCACGCTGTGCCTGAAAATATGCAGATCACAAGAACATAGCAATAGAAGCACACTTACTTCTGTGTTACAGACTTTGAACATCCCCACTTGATAGACAATCACACGACAGGTATTAACAGGAAGGAAAAGTGTCAAAACAAATGAACGACGACAACAAAACTGACTTGGCGCGAATCTGGACATGTTTGTACTGCATGTTTGTTTTTTCTTTTTCTTTTTTCTTACAAAATGGTTTTTGATTCTTACAATTTAATCCAAACCTTGGCATATTTGGTGGAATTCTTTCAAATTTAAATTTTTTGGGGGCCAATTGAAAATGGCTGCTAATGGTGTGTTATTATCATCGTCGTCATCACGATTGGCATCGGAACCTGTTGTACAAACAGGTTGGTGGATCTGATACTGAGTCCAATGAGACTTTCAAGGTAATCGGTTTCTCTCCGCGCGTCACATCTGCGAGCGCTGATGCCGTTCGAGCTAATGGTTCGGCAAGAGTGTGCCGTCCCAGCTCGTCACGCGACGGACTCAGAGAGAGCCTATTACGCCGTTATTAAAAAGCTCACACTACCCCAGAAAAATAGAAATTTTCACTCGTACCAATGACATCCAACATTCATGTGCCAGTGTTTTTGTTCACTGTCTTTTGGTCAAGTCACTTTTTTAAACATTTGCACTAGGCTTATAAAAATAAATATTTCTCAAAAACGTTTGATAAATTACACAAACTACCGAAAGTAGACAAGAACTTTGGGTGCAAACAGCTGGATCTTGCCGTGGTTCTGAACTAAAACACAAACCAGTCCCCACAAACAGAGATTCACATCAGGAACATCCTTTTACACACACGCACGCACGCACGCACACACACGCATCACTACTGAGAAGTCTTTTCTTTTGGCAACTCTAAACACTCGCTCATATGCACCTCTTCAGAGGCGTTGGAGTACCCGGGCTACAGAAGACATTTGAAGTACTTTTTGTCAAAACTAAAGTAGGATTTTCAGTCTTTCTACAAACAGAAGGCCTGGAGGCCGCAGCAAAGGGAGAGCATAGCACCATTAAATTGTTCCCCAACACCACACTTCTTCGTCTTAAAAGTCTGAAT
Source organism: Phyllopteryx taeniolatus (assembly GCF_024500385.1). NCBI lineage: Eukaryota > Metazoa > Chordata > Actinopteri > Syngnathiformes > Syngnathidae > Phyllopteryx > Phyllopteryx taeniolatus. Next base: position 12,346,204 of record NC_084502.1, on the reverse strand, counting down.
TCTCTGCCGTGGCGGTGCAATCGATACAACCGACTCCAAGCTAAGACATTACAAAGTGTAACCAATATCACTTTTATCCGGACAATCCGTCTTGAATTTAAGGCATCGCAAGGTAAATGATTTGCTATGGAGGCTATGTGTGACGTACCGCGCTTCGCCACCAGATGGCAACGACAGACCCAGAAAACGCAGAAAAACCCACAGCTACGCTAGAAACTGTGCAATTAGTGCTTTAAGCTAAATGCTAACATCAGCGGGCTAACCTGCTGCAAATAAACAACATCGGGTTGCAGGTTTAGACATTTACGAGCAGCTAAAGTGATAGGGAAGGTATAAACAAGTGCCTGTGTGAGAACAACACTCGCTTGAGTCTGGAAGGAAGAATTTCAAGGCACCGAGCATGTCAGCGTTCGCGAGCGTACGAAGCGCACGCAAATCACAAAAAGATCCCTGGTGAATGAGACATGTTGAGATGTCATCAAAACCCAGGGGGAGGGGGAAAGCGCCACGGAAGAAATGAGAATTAAGTCCTCAACCGATTGTCATTTGCAACTCTACCGTCTGCTCGGTGTCGAGTGCGCGTTCACTCCCATGACAGCGAGCGACCCGGTGCGCAACAATTCTGGTCAAAATGTTTCTCTGCCATTTTGCCTGCAACCTCCTGCAGCTCAACCACAAGGACTGAAATCCCCAAAACTGGCTGTATGTGAACACATCTCTAGAAAGCTCACAATAGGGAGAACCAGCTTCCATGGGATACATGATGATGTGCACGAGCTCTCTTCACTACACCGAAACAAAAATGCTGCTTTGGGGGGACTTTTTCTACAATGAATGTGACCTCCAAACAAACTACTCAACTGAATACTACCTCCCACTGAAACGCAGTTAAAAAACAACAACAAACGGAACCGAAAAAAAGGGGGTACCCTCCCCTCCCCTCCCCCACCAGCATAACTAAAAACCTGGCTGGAGAACTCTTAACACTTGTTTTTGCATGTCTAAATTGCTTGACCAAAAAAAAACAACAACACTTGCATATGTCCTACTGTCTTAGCCCACAGCTTGGCTGTTTTCATCAAAGCCAGTGAGCAAGTTTGAGGAAATCTATTGAATGGAATCTAAATGTCCACTGAACTCGGCTCTCGAGACAATGTCGAGTCCAGCATTGCGACCGAGCATAATTTCAACTATGTACACGTTATCTACATGTTAATGTGTTTAAGATCTCCATGTAAATAAAATCCATTTGCACCCTGCTTTTTGACTTGACACTAGGAATGAAAGGTGGCGTTCCTCGACGAGACACGGCCTGGTTCCGCAGCAGGGCCACGCGCAAAACGGGGCAAGTCCCCGATTTGTGGCTTTCGGTCGTCTAGCGCGGCTACTCGCCAGGTGGGGCAAAATGTGAGTGTGGCCCATCATCCTCATCCTCCTCATCAAAGTGTGGTTTGGAGAAACAGACTGGGCGGGCCGATGTCAAACCTTCAAAAGTAAGCAAACTATTTCTCGTGTTTGCCTCAGTCCTCTAGCTGCCTCCCAGCGGCTGCCCTGCTGGGAGACACTCGGGCCCGACGTATGCATTCATCCCTGACCGCGATTTATCCAAAAACACTCAAAGCAATACTGGAATGATTTTTTTCTTGTAAGAGAAAACTCTTCATGTGACTCTCCAGGATAGAGTGAGCAGGGAATTTTGGATCTCGGAGTCTTTCGAGTTGCGTTTCCCCTTGAAAGACGCTTTTGGCCAAGAAGGGCTTCAAAGTTTGCGGCTGTAGGCGGAGTCAGGTTCCCAGGAGCGTACGGACGCCAAGAGTTGGCACGACAGACGTGCGCTGACAAATGGAACTTCACAAAACAGCAGCAGCAAGGTCACCAATCGATCGGGGAGAAGAAAAAGAAAATGTACATCTTAAAAGTTTGATGCGTTGAAGTTTGACCGCTGCACTGCTTAGTGGCGCAGTTACTGACCTGCCAACTTTTGGCGACTGCGCCAGGAACTTCTTGACTTCCAGCTCAAAGCAGAGCCACAAGATTGACATCCGATTTCTCAAAGCAGAAAGCCTACTGCAGGAGGGTTGAACTTGATGCTTTTAGGAACCGGATCAGAGAACGAGGAATCACCTTGTAGTTTCCTCATGGCGGTTTTACCAAGTTTAGTTTTGTTTTGCCAAGGTTTGATTTAGTTCAAGTCTAGCTTGTTTCCTTCCAAAGAGAAATCAAGATAACAAACCTATACATGACATTAAATGTGTGTTTTTCACAGAACAGAAATAAGAAAAGCCAATGCTTGAATTCTTGAAGGCACAGTACAGAAACAAATGATTTTACTTTGTTGTTATTTTTTTTCCAAGTAAAGCACAAGTCCTACGATTCCATTTCAAGTGATGAGCAACAATGCTTGCTAGCGTTCCAATTTCCATCCCAGAACTTCCTGGGTCTCCTCACAAATCTAAGACATCTGCACTTCAATTAAAAGAAAGGGTTTAAAAAATAAGAGCAATATTTGTGGCCTCTCTTCCAGATGGAGGCCTCCGCCAGTTCCCATTTCCGAATTTGTTTCATGTCTCAGTTGTGTACGTTTTACTTGTATGGCGGACATGCATTCAACACAAAGATGACGCGTGGATCGGGAGCAGCTCGCAGGAAGTCTGTGTGACTGAGTGAGGGCAGAACAAAACAGAGCTAAAACTCAAATATTAAAAGTGACAAAGAAAACATCCTACAGGGGGAATGTTGCCAAATAACCGAACGGAAGAATACTTTTACCATGTTGTCTGTTGTGAGCTTTTAGCATGAAATAAATGTAGATTACATTGTCCAGGTAGGTTGTGGGGGTGCTGAATAATGAGTATATTTGTAGAGCATGCACACAGGTTCTAAATGTCAACTAGGGCGGCAGATGTGGTGAAGACGGCAGAGTTGAGAAAGGAAGAAAGACAAAATGTGTGAGAGAATTCATGGTCTAGTTGCCCCACCAGTCAACTTGAGAGTGCGAGTAGTTGCCTCCGTAGCCGTCGCTCGTGTAGAAGGTTCCGAAGCCGCCTGCGGGAAAGACGGACAGAAGAAACGTTGACCGAGCCGTTCCTAAACCTTCTTTTGGCCAAAACTACTTTGCAGACGTTAGAGGTGTCACTACAGGACAGGTTATTCAAACAAATCAACAAAACTTGAAAAATGGAACTTATTTACTTTACTGATTTATTTGAAAAGTAACTAAGTTAGATGACAAGTTACTTTATTATTGGTAACATTCAGCAGATGCTGAAAACACCGCCCAAACATAAAAATGCCAACCGGTTTTGCCGTTACTTTACTGGAAGTGTATTTTTTTTACAGTAATGTTTATGAATAAAGTCTTTATTAAAAATAAAGATGGCCTTTTTTGACTGAACATAAATACTTGTTTTACATTTTGAAAAGGATGATAATCTCTGGATTTTACGTAACATAAATAGGCTACTTGTTTTTATTTTTAAAAAGCATTTCTAGACTTGGCGGCACAGTGAACGACTGGTTAGCACATCCGCCTGACAGTTGTGAGGTTGCGGGTTCAAATCCCGGCCCCGCCTGTGTGGAGTTTGCATGTTCTCCCCGTGCCTGCGTGGCTTTTCTCCAGGTACTCCGGTTTCCTCCCACATCGCCAAAACATGCAGGGTAGGTTCATCGAAGACTCTAAATTGCCCCTAGGTGTGAATGTGAGTGCCAGTGGTTGTTTGTTTACATGCGCCCTGCGATTGGCTGGCGACTACTTCAGGGAGAACCCCGCCTCTCGCCCGAAGATAGCTGGGATAGACGCTAGCGCGCTTGCGTGAGGATAAAGCGGAACAGAAAATGGATGGATGGACGGATTTCTACACTTCACTTAGCATAAATATAAAAGCAGCTGTAATGCAGCAATGCTTCTTCAAATTTGACGTCGAGTTTTTGAAGAGAGTTCACACTTTGTGGACAGCACAGTGAACGGTTTCATTTCCCGCTGGCTGCTTGGTAAACGGGCTTTCACTCGTATAGCGCTTTCCTACCTAAGGTACTCAAAGCGCTTTTTGTACAGTCTCCTCATTCGCCTCCTGATGCTGATGATGATCATCATAATCATCATCAACAGCATCTGGGCGTTCGGTATCTTGCTCAAAGACCCTCGGTCATGGTTACAGGGGCCGAGGATCGAACCCACAGCCTTCTGATTGAGAGACGAGTTCAGGTGGTAGAGTATGTCCACGTGGGTTTTCCACATGATGAAAACGTGACTAGGCGCATTGATGACGGCAGAGCGAAGTTTATACAGTCGCGTCGGCGAGTTGACAGCATCCCAGAATGCATCACGGCTCAGCTTGTAACTAGGTCCGCTTTATGACGTGTTCCATAATGTACGGTTGTTCGTTGTGGGCCTTTCATTAGGATTACTCGTCACCAGGTCATATTACACAGCAAGGCGTTACCAAGTGGCGTCACTGCAGCAAAAGATTAGCGTCAGTGCTCTGCTTGATATGTTTCTTTTCAAAAAGCTGATTTTCTCCACTTTCTGGGAGAAACTGCTGTATTTCCTTCAACCCTACCTATTCATTACTGCTGCTGACTAAAGAATGCTCAGGGGGTTGACCTCTGTGAAAACGGCGTTCAACAACTAAAATCACAGCCGCACCTCCTGCAAAGCCGCGGGCTCCTCCGTGTCCCGCTTGGTTCCGAACGCCACGCCCTCCAAAGCCTCCGGCGTTGACTCCGGCGGCCGTCTGACGATAGTCACGTGCTCCAAAACCACCAGCAAACCTGCCAAGCGAATGGATTTGTTTGGACTGCATGCAACGTCTCCACGGAATCTTAAACTGTGTGCTTAGTTTGCTAAGTTTGTGGACCTCTTGGAGCGTCCGCGGTTGCTGCTCTTATGCTGGTGCTCATAGGCCAGGCTCTCCAGCCAGGAAGGAACTTCCTGTTTGGCTTCAACCAGGATGTCCAACAGGTCTTTAGTGATGTTCCCGTTCCTGTCGTTGAAGAACGATGTGGCCAGTCCTGAAGGAAAATAGGTTTTATTTGTATTGTTGAGAGCGTGGCCATAAAAACAAACAAACAAAAAATATTGTACCGGCATTACCACATTACTGGTAACCTTTTATTGCTCAGTGACTGTGTTTTTATGTTTCAAAAGTATTCTGTTGTCGCACTAGAGCGGCTCCAGCTACCGGAGACAAATTCCTCGTGTGCTTTTGACATACTTGGCAAATAAAGAGGTTTCTGATTCTGATGAAAGCATTAGCACTCACTATTATCCAGTATTTACCACTCAGTTACACAAGCAGCTAGTCTTACCCAGATTTCCCACTCGTCCTGTGCGTCCAATACGGTGAACGTACTCCTCAATGTCACTGGGCAGGTCAAAGTTAATAACGTGTTTCACATTGGAGATGTCAAGTCCACGAGCCGCAACCTGAGCCGTGGGGACAGGAGCTTTTAAAAAATGCGCACATGGCCGTGCTGTGAAGCATTTTGCAACATTTGAATTTGACCGACAGCTGTGGCCACCAGGATGGGGCATTTTCCAGATCGGAACTGGTTCAGAGCCTCCTCTCTGTCCCTCTGGGAGCGGTCGCCGTGGATGCTGGTGCAGGCGTAACCTTCCCGGTACAGGAAGTCCTCCAAGGCGTCGGCGCCTTTTTTGGTCTCCACAAAAACCAGAGTCAGCGAGTCCTTGCCTAAAGAGAAGAGCGCACCTAAAATTGACTGGCGCAAGTGAGCAATAAAACAGGCGAGAATCAAGTTACAACAAGCTTTGCTCAAATATTACAGCTGCTTATATTGGTGATGACAAAAGAAAAACATGCACTGCAGGACATATGGAACACACAAAAATAATTGTAATAATATTAATAACTGTGACCACTGATTAAAAACATGTCGCACAGATGGTTTTTGTAATAAAAACTGGGGGCATGTTGGACTTGACCTCCGACTCATGCCAGGACGCACAGAACCGATGAGATACCACACTAAGATGAGTATCGCAGGCAAGTACAAACTAAAGAAAGAAAGAAAGAAAGGTTGTGGATGCGAGATTCTCTGGTGAAGAGCTTACCAGGCTTCTCCATGTTCTCTCCAGCATTGTCCTGCACTTCGCTGGGGATGACTTGGGATAAAACCACACCAAACCATCAACACCAACCACTACACTTGCCCTCTCACCCGTCCACCGACCACCTTGAGAATCTAACATTGTTGCGTGCGCCTGCATTCGTGTGGAACGTCGCCACAGGGACAGAAAACCGATCGTGCGTTCTGACTATCTCACCCGTGGCACTGAGCAGGTCCAGGAGAAAAGACCTCTTGTCGCTCTCTTCCACCCAAACCACCTTCTGAGTGATGTTCTCGGAGGTGGAGCCCACTCGTCCCACTGCCAGGAAGATATAGTCGTCCAGGAAATCCCTGGCCAGAATCTGCAGGGGAGACAAAACGAGGGCTTTCGCTCCGGTTCGAGATCGGTTCAAGCCCAATAAGAGCGCAGGGCGGTTGCTCGGGAAAGGGGATCAACGGACACACCTGGATTTCTTTGGGAAAGGTGGCGCTGAACATCATGGTCTGCCGGCTTCCTTTGGGAGGCATGGTGTCCTGTTCCACGATGCGCCGTATCTGCGGCTCGAAGCCCATGTCCAGCATCCGATCCGCTTCATCCAGGACAAGGTACCTACGGCCAAAAGTGGACATTTGAAACTCAGGGTCACAGATACCCCCACTCAACAAGCTCTAATTATTACTCAGCAACTTATTGTCAGCTGTTATGCCTAGTACTGTGTGACAACATTCTTTCAATTTGATATCTAGCCACCGATCGTGGTTGACTTGTGTGACTTTGTGCAGGCAGCGCGGAGAAATGCAGCTGCGAATGAGTGCCACTCGCCATGTGACGGGGCAGGCGACCTCTGGAGGGTCGAGGCTGGCTTTTGCCCAAAGTCGGCAAAGATAGGCTCCATTTTAGAACCTTTTGAGAAACGTTGTGATCATTTTGTGGCGTATGAATCATATTTAGAGTGACAGGGACAAATTTGTCAAATTCTTTACAAAGAAAATATGGCAATTTTAACATTTGAATGATGCATATATAGCCACGTTTTAAAGATCATGAATTTAACTGCAGAATTTATATATATTTTTTAACTTTTTATGGATCTGGAGAAATTAAATTGGTTTTTGGCATGAGAAGTTTGAAACAAAAAGGGTCTTGTGTGGCTGACTAAAAATTGTTGGGGAGAGTGGAAGTTGGCATGTGTTCGTGTTCATGCTGCAGCAGCTCAATGGAAATTTGTCTTCTTGAAGGAAATGGACAGCAATCTTCTCAGTCATGCTCCATATGCGACAAAAAATTAAGTTTTGTGGCAAATTCCTATCGTGCAGAACCCGCAGCTGCGGTGGGCTGAGAACGAGAACAGGTTTTCCCATTTTCCCAAGTTGTGCAAATGTAACCTATAGGCCTGTCACGATCATTTTTAAGAAGATATATTTTCCCAAAACTATTACGATAAAACGATGTTTTTTAAATCATGAAAACTATGACTGGTTAGTCCGCCGAAGGCAACCCATTCACCTGTCAATCAAATATGTTGACATTGTCGTCAAGGGGGGTTATGCCACGCACTTCCGATTTTAAGGACCGATCCCGCCCCCCCCTCTTCCGGTCCCTTGAGCTCTACGCCAAATGACTGGATTATTTACAAACCATTAAAGGCACACCAAGAATTTTGCAGAACGAGTAGAGTCGTATTATTAAAGCAAATTCATCCACGTCAATACCTGCGTTCGCTATGGACCGATCGTCTAATGCGTAGCTAGCATAGCTATTCATGTTAGCTCACGAGAGACCACTCATTCTTTGGTCAAAAGTAGTTGTAAGAGACAACGCAATCGTTGACAGTTTAGTAACGTCTTTAAGCAAACTACAACCCCAATTCCAATGAAGTTGGGACATTGTGTTAAACATAAATAAAAACAGAATACAAGGATTTGCAACTCATGTTCAACCTATATTTAATTGAACAAACTACAAAGACAAAATATTTAATGTTCAAACTGATAAACCTTATTGTTTTTAGCAAATAATCATGAACTTTGAATTTTATGGCTGCAACACGTTCCAAAAAAGCTGGGACAGGGTCATGTTTACCACTGTGTTACATCACCTTTTCTTTTACCAACATTCAATAAACGTTTGGGAACTAAGGACACTAATTGTTGAGGCTTTGTAGGTGGAATTCTTTCCCATTCTTGCTCAATGTACAGCTTCAGCTGTTCAATAGTCCGGGGTCTCCGTTGTTGTATTTTACGCTTCATAATGCGCCACACATTTTCAATAGGAGACAGGCAGGCCAGTCTAGTACCCGCACTCTTTTACTACGAAGCCACGCTGTTGTAAATGTGGTTTGGCGTTGTCTTGCTGAAATAACCAGGGGCGTCCATGAAAAAGACGTTGCTTGGATGGCAGCATATGTTTCCCCAAAACCTGTACGTACCTTTCAGCATGAATGGTGCCTTCACGGATGTGTAAGTTACCCATGCTATTGGCACTAACACAGCCCCATACCATCACAAATGCTGGCTTTTGAACTTTGCGTCCATAACGGTCCGGATGGTTCTTTTGCTCTTTGGCCCGGAGGACACGATGTCCACAATTTCAAAAAACAATTTGAAAAGCGGACTCGTCGGACCACAGAACACTTTTCTACTTTGCATCGGTCCATCTTAGATGAACTTGGGCCCAGAGAAGCCGGCGGCGTTTCTGGGTGTTGTTGATAAATGGCTTTTTCTTTGCATAGTAGAGTTTCAAGTTGCACTTACGGATGTAGCGCCGAACTGTATTTACTGATATTGGTTTTCTGAAGTGTTCCTGAGCCCATGTGGTGATATCCTTTACACTTTGATGTCAGTTTTTGATGCAGTGCCGCCTGAGGGATCGAAGGTCACGGGCATTCAATGTTGGTTTTCGGCCTTGCCGCTTACATGCACTGATTTCTCCAGATTCTCTGAACCTTTTGATGATATTATGGACCGTAGACGATGATATCCCTAAATTCCTTGCAATTGTACGTTGAGGAACGTTGTCCTTAAACTGTTGGACTATTTTCTCACACACTTGTTCACAAAGAGGTGAACCTCGCCCCATCTTTGCTTGTGAATGACTGAGCAATTCAGGGAAGCTCCTTTTCTTCTCAGTCTTTTTTGCCACCTGTCCCAGCTTTTTTGGAACGTGCTGCAGCCATAAAATTCTAAGTGAATGATTATTTGCTGAAAACAATCAAGTTTATCAGTTTGAACATTATTCTTGTCTTTGTAGTGTATTCAATTAAATGTAGGTTGAACATGATTTGCAAATCATTGTATTCTGTTTTTATTGTTTAACACAACGTCCCAATTTTACTGGAATTGGGGTTGTACATCAACACCGCATTGTCTTGTTTTTTTCTCCTTTCGTGGTGATTTCAAGTAGAAAGCCGTTTTTTATTCTGGGAGGCCGGCCACTTGATTAGGGACAGCGAGCAAGTTGTCGCCGTGCTTTTGCACACTAAACATTCTGAACTGGTAACCGTATTTAAAAGTGAGGAACATAAAATAAAACGCAGACTGATCATTTGGGGTAAGCCAGCAACCACACAAGAGTCATCGTTTTATTGAACTCGCCCTGAGAACGTAGCGATCGTATAATTGGGTGATCGTATGTGCCCATCGCCTTTAAAACAGTATGTCGACCCCGAAAAGCACGGAGATGCAGAGTTGAAAGGAGTTATGTCCCACTTACGTGACTTCTTTGTGACCGACTGGCTCCAAGTCGGCCTTTGATCATCCACAAGCTCCAACAAGCAATGTGTCGCCATATGTTTCGTTGGCGTAACGTTTCCACGATGGGAAAAGTTCTCGTCGCTCTTCATTTTGCCCGGCCTATACTCCGCTCAGCGGTGCCGCGTGCTGTGCGGCTGCCGTTCACAGGGGCTAATACTATAGAACAGTGGATTTCAAACTGGGGCGGGCCCGGCGTTATGACAGGAGGGGCACGGGGCTACCATGAACACTTTTCATTATTAGGTTACACCCAGCAGATGGAGCTAATTTTACTACCGAGCCTCTTAAAAACACCACCAAATTTAATTAGATTTGAGCGTCTTTTTTTTTTTTTTTTTTTTTAGGTTTTTGTTTATTCTCGGTGGCTCGCCAGTGTAATTTTTCAACTGTAAAAGTGACCGCTGCAGTGATTATTGGAGTTATGTTTGTTCATGTTTTTGTTGATTCCCAAGGAATAATGTTTGCAAGCTAAGCGTATGCCTATTTATTGACAAACTGTGGGTGGGGGCTGAAAATAATTTTAACCCCAAAAGGGGGGCGCTGCTAAAAACATTTGGGAACCACTGCTAGAGAAGCCTCAAACAAAGGCACACATCAGCAGTGCTTTTTGTTGGCTGAAACTCGAACCGTTTTATTTGACTTTGGGAGCATGCCGTTGCATTGACTGGCAGATAACGTTTACAAAAATCTAACCCTGATGCCGTGGCGACTGTGGACCCCCGGTGGCAGAAATATTTTGCCCGAAGTCCAGCCGTGAGCTTGCTAGCGGCTAATGACACAGCCGTCCAAAAGTGTCAGCGCACCAAAACAATAATTTATCGAGTCCAGAACAACTATTGTGTCGCTTTTATTTATGGAGCGATAACTCGATATAGTAATTACTTTGACAGGCCGCGTTACCTGGCTGTCCCGGCGGCAACTAAACCGAGCGAGAGGGATTTTTCCTCTCTCTGGCTGGAGATACTCTCATGCAACAGCCTTCAGCCAGCCCACTTCCACACTCTTGTGTTCCAATGTGTATCTTCTGTGTGAATTTGGTGTATGCGCTGTCCATTTTGAGTGAATAAAGATTTTTGCCAAGCATGTCCTAATGTTTTTTTCCTGAAAAAATATCAACAGCATCATCAGCGACAACAAGAGTTAGTGTGGACTTTGAAAACCTGTCATCGTGCAAGCCCAACAAACTTAGATGAAAAGGTGAAAAAAAAAACCTCCGCTACTGTCCAGATCTTACTTGCAGTAGTCTAGCCCAATCTTGCCCCTCTCCATCATGTCCACCAGTCTTCCGGGCGTGGCCACCAGGAGGTGACAGCCTCTCTCCAGCTCTCGGATCTGCTGGCCGATGTCTGCTCCTCCGTACACGACACAGGGACGCACTCTGGACCGGTAGGAAAACTAGAAAAGGAGAGACAAAAATAAGGAAAATCATGAATATTCTCTTAATCTTCTTTTCCATTATGCAAACCTACCTTCCTGGCTTCATCATATATCTGCAGTGCCAGCTCTCGAGTAGGGGCCAGGACCAAAGAAATGGGGTACTGCTTACGACGGCCATATTTTCCATTCTCCTATAATAAGCGGAATAATCACCATATTTTAACTCAATAAGCAGCAGCGTATAGCTGGAAAAAAATTCAAAAACAAAAAATGATGGCATACATGATTCTTGTAAGAGGCAACAGTTTACACCATTAGCTCATGAGTGGTTGTCACATTTGGATCCAATGTAATCCAAACTAACACCAATACACTCTACACCAAAAGTCTTGGAACCATTTCCTTTATTTTTGCTGTAAACTGAAAACATGACCAGGTGAAATGTAAGCTCTATAGGGTTTAAGTCTGGAGATTGACATGGCCAGTCCAAAACCTTCCACATTTTCCCCCTTGATGACCTCCGTCGTTGTTTGGGCAGTATATTTGAATGCCGAGCTTGCTGCATGATGGAGAAACTCACAACTTGATTGCATCTTTCTTTCACTTGGCAGACAAAATGTTTCTGCAAAACTCAGAATTCATTTTGCTGCTACAATAATGTCATTCATCAATAAAACTTGATGAGCCCAACCCAGAGGCAGCCACGACATCATCTCCGCCGAGCTTCACATACAGACTTATATGTTTGGGATCATGTGAACATTCTTGCTTTCTTGAAGCTTTTGGCCAAGGTTTATCTTTGTCTCAGCAGTCTCCCATAACATTTATTTGGTGTGTGTGTGATATATATATATATATATATATTTTTTTTTTTTAATAGTGGAGTCTTAGCCTCTCCACCCAGTCATCTCTACTTTTGTTGGTGAAGTCATCTGCAAGCAGCAGGCCTCAAGAAGTTGTTGCTTATGTTACCAACAGTTGTTTTAGGGGCTTTTCCATTCTCAAAATGTTTGTCGTCATCTGCTGTGGTTTTCTTTGCTCCACCCGTTCAACTTCTGTTAACTTTGGCATGCCAATGTTTGATCAATGGCTCTGACTGATTCTGGTCCTCAGGGTGCATGGGAGTTCGCCCAACCAGTCTACATGTGTTTTGTGGACTTGGAGAAGGTGTTCGACCAAACTCCCTGATACGGGAGCCAAGGCTGCCCTTTGTCATAGATTCTGTTCATAACATTTATGGACACAATTTCTAGACGCAGCCGAGGCATAGAGGTGATCCGGCTTGGTGGCCTCATCGCTGCTTTTTGCAGATGATGTGATTCTGTTGTCTATCAAATCATGATCTCCAACTCTCACTGGAGCGGTTCACAGCAGAGTGCGAAGCGGCTGGTATGAAAATCAACACCTCCAAATCGGAGACAATGGTCCTCAGTCGGAAAAGGGTGGAGTGCCCTCCCCTCCGGGTCGGGGATGAAATCCTGCCCCAAGTGGAGAAGTTCAAGTATCTTGGGGACTTGTTCACGAGTGAGGGAAGAATGGAACGGGAAATCGACAGGCGGATCGGTGCAGCTTCTACAGTGATGCAGACTTTGTATCGGTCCGTTGTGGTGAAGAAGGAGCTAAGCCGAAAGGCCAAGCTCTCTATTTACCGGTCCATCTACGTTCCTACCCTCACCTATGGTCACGAGCTGTGGGTCATGACCGAAAGAACAAGATCTCGGATATACGCGGCCGAAATGAGTTTCCTCCGCAGGGTGTCCGGGCTCTCCCTTAGAGATAGGGTGAGAAGCTCGGTCATCCGGCAGGATCTCAGAGTAGAGTAGCTGCTCCTCCACATCGAGAGGAGCCAGATGAGGTGGCTGAGGCATCTGATTCAGATGCCTCCTGGACGCCTCCCCGGTGAGGTGTTCCGGGCACGTCCCACCGGGAGGAGACCCGGGGACGACCCAGGACACGCTGGAGAGACTATGTCTCTCAGCAGGCCTGGGAATGCCCGGGATCCCCTCGGAAGAGCTAGTTGTAGTGGCTGGGGAGAGGGAAGACTGGGCCAGCTAAAGCTACTGCCCCCGCGACCCAACCTCGGTTAAGCGGAAGAAAATGGATGGATGGATGGATGGGTCCATTTCAACAAAAGGTGCTAGCTTCTAAGTTGTGTGTCAGATCCATCTGCAACTACCTCGAAATAAAAGATGAAATGCTGATCTCGTGTCATGCACATCGTTAGATGTCAAACCCAAATGTCTTCAGTAAAAATAAAGGAATTGGTCTTCTTTTAAAAAGGGGTGGAAGTGAAAATAAATTCCACACCTGCCCAGAGGCTTTAGCCGCATTAACGGCATCTCCTGGTCCCTCTGTGTAGATTTGGCTGAGAATTGGCAGCAGGAATGCAGCAGTCTTGCCAGAACCTATGCAAAAACACAGCAAAATAAGCAGCTTCAGTCTGATTATGTGTAGAAGACATAGAAATCACATGCGCTATAGCCTACCTGTTTGTGCGCAGGCCATGAGGTCTCGCTTGGACTTGACAATTGGAATGGCATATTTCTGGACAGGGGTCGGGCGTGTGTAGCGGCTCAGCGCAATGTTGCCCATGATAATTTCACCCATGTCTATGTCTTGGAACTACACAGCGGACAACCTTGGATTTACTTGCAGACAAAATATCAGGTAAAAAAAACAACAACAGATACATTCCACTCTGACTTACACTCTCGATGTGATGAGGGCAGTTCTGTCCAGTCGCCTCGACAGGAATGTCATCGTATTTCTCGAAATTAATTCCAGTGTTGCTGGCGGAGAACAACTCTCTAGAGGGCACAATAAGGACCAGTTGATCACTATTTGTGGATTATTGTCCTAGCAATAGGGATGGGTACCGAAATCGGTACAGAACTGATTTGGTCGGCACTACAGAGTACCGATTCACGTGATTCACTGTGTTTCGGTGTCTTCGCGTGCCCTTGTGACTGTCCGGGCGGCGGGAGTGGAAGAGTTGGTCAATTTCCAAGGCGCACTAGAACGCATCAGTGCCGCACCAGAGTGTAATGACGTCACTCAAAACAAACAAGCGGGGATCAAACATGCTAAACAAGTACTGTGGAAAAGGTCCTGCTCGAAAAGACGTAACATCTCTGCCACCGAGTAACGAAGCGGCGGAGTTGCACTCGTGAGTGTCAGATACAGCGCAATCCATAGACGGCCAGTCGGTGCGTCGGAGACGGCAATCCGTGGGCGTGGGTGAGGTGGAAGGGTGGCGGCAGACGGGCCCGAGCGGGACTGCTGCGTGGGGCACACCAGAAAGGCTGACCAGCGCACAGAGAGGAGGTGAGTCTCGCTGACGAAGCTAGCTTCTGGCTAACGAGTGGCAAGGCAGTAAGCAGCATGAAGCTAAAGGCCGTTGAAGTACCATTTTGGGGTCGCCGAGTCTAACAAATTAGTTTAAAGTCCTGCATTCATATGAAACAATGTTTAGTAAACCAATGAAAGTCGGTACAAAATGGCGAAAAAACACAGCGCAGGTGCAGCAGCATGCCAACAGTCCTTACAAGGTTATGTTGTACTGCATTACGCATGCGCGTAATGAAAAGCTTGGCTTTTTAACTTGCATTAGTTATCATAAACCACTGCAATACAATTACTATTCATCTTCGTTCATTCATTGCAAAGACGTTTGTGTAGTTTGTGCTACATTATTGTTTGTATCATTTATACTTTATTATTTGTGTTATACCTTATTTTTACACCATTCCTCTTTTGCTCATTTGTTTTAAAATATTAGTCAAAGTTTATATACTGAAAAATAAATGTTAAATATAACATTTTTTTGATTTTTTATTTAAACATTAACATTCATTACCACAAACGTCCCGAAAGTTGGTACTGTTGCGTACCGTACTGCTGTCAGAGTTTGGTTCGCGTTGCCGACAGTAAGTCGGATTCGTTTCCAGTGAGGGTTGGACTCCGCCAAGGTTGCCCTTTGTCACCGATTCGGTTCATAACTTTTATGGACAGAATCTCTAGGCGCAGCAGAGGCGTAGAGGGGGTCCGGTTTGGTGGCCTCAGTATTGCATCTCTGCTTTTTGCAGACGATGTGGTTCTGTTGGCTTCATCAAGCCGTGATCTCCAACTCTCACTGGAGCGGTTTGCAGCAGAGTTGGGATGAAAGTCAGCACCTCCAAATCTGAGACAATGGTCCTCAGTTGGAAAAGGGTTGAGTGCCCTCTCCGGATCGGGGATGAGATCCTGCCCCAAGTGGAGGAGTTCAAGTATCTTGGGGTCTTGGGGGCTCAGAGTACAGCTGCTACTCCTCCGCATTGAGAGGAGCCACATGAGGTGGATCAGGCATCTGATTAGGATGCCTCCTGGACACCTCCGTGGTGAGGTGTTCCGGGCTCATCCCACCGGGAGGAGACCCAGGACATGCTGGAGAGACCAAGTCTACCGGCTGGCCTGGGAATGCCTCGGGATCCCCCTGGAAGAGCTGGTTGAAGTGACTGGGGAGAGGGAAGTCTGAGCTTCCCTATTAAAGCTACTGCTCCCGCGACCAGACCTCGGCTCAGCAGAAGAAAATGGATGGATGGACGGATTGGTTCAAATGTGAAAAGTACCCCTATATCACTACCAAGCACATTTAACACTCTCGTGACTGAGCCGTCTCCACAGACTTAGGCACAGCTGCAAACTGTAATGAGAGCCAATGAAAGAGTTGTTTAAAAAAAATGTGCCTTTAAAAAGCTGGTTGCACTCACGACACTGTGACAAACTTCGCAGAATTAAAATTATGCAGCTGTTGTCTTGGATATCATGAGACTGTATACGGGTGAGCGTAAAAACAAGCCCATCGTGCAAAGCCGGCAATCGGCGTGACTTACTGCTCGAGTCGTTCGTTGAGCGGCGTCGGTTTGGACCAGTCTCCGTCGCTGCTGGCCTCCTCCACCCAGCGGCTGTTCCCACCTCCGCCGCCACTGTAGCCACCGTGGTCAAACCTTAGCAGAAACAGAAAAACATCACAACGTGATATATATCTAAGGTTTTCAAAATGTGTGCGGTGTTGTTTTGTATTCATCCCCCTGTACTCCGATACCCCTCTATACAATCCAGTGCAATCAATTGCCTTCTGAAGTCACCTAATTAGTATGAAAGTCTCTGTGGTTTGTTAGAAAACACGAGTGAACAACAGCATCATAAAGACCAAGGAACTCACCAGACAAGTCAGGGATAAAGTTGTGGAGATGTTGAAAGTGGGATTAGGTTCTAAAAAATTAGCCCAAGCACAAGAACAGCTCAAGGAGCACCGTTCAATACATCACCCAAAAATGGGAAAAGTTAGGCACAACTGCAAGCCAAGAGGCGCATGGTCACTCTGGAGGAGCTGCAGGAATCCCCAGCTCAGGTGGGAAACACTGTCCACAGGACAACGAAGTTGTGGCACTCCACAAATCTGGCCTTTTTGGTAGAGCGTCAAGAAGAAAGACATGTTGAAAGAAAGTGCCGTTTGCCGTGTAGGGGACACCGCAAAGATGGGGAAGATGGTGCTTTGGTCAGATGAGACCAAAGTGGAACTTTTTGGCCTAAATGCAAAGCGCTAACACTGCTCGTCACTCTGATCACACCGTGATCCCCACTGTGGCACACGGCGACAAGATGCTGTGGGGATGCTGCGCTTCAGCAGAGACCGCAGGGAAGCTGCTGAGTTGATGGGGGAGATGGATGCAGCTAAATACAGTTTGGCAATTCTGGAAGAAAACCTGTTGGAGGCGGCAAAAGACTAGAGACTGGGAAGGAGATTCATCTTCCAGCAAGACAACGACCCTAAACATGAAGCTCGAGGTACAATGGAATGTCTAACACATGAATAGTCTTTGATCTGAACATTCCATTGAGCAACTTTGTTTTGGTCGATCACACAAACTTGCAGTGAAAAAAACCTAAGTTGCTGCTCAAGGGGTTTGAATACTTTAAGGCACTGTATTTATTTGTCGCGTTCAATAAACAGCTGAAAGTGCAATGACTGTGGCTCTCCTTGCCCACATGAGAGGGTATTAAAGGGGCTTAATTGCTCGATTTTGTTTTCCACTTACACTCGAACGGCGGCATATCGTCCAATTTTGGATTGTAACACAAAGCAAAAAAACTAAATTAACTGGCCAAGTCAAGATTCCGGTACACTTGGCTAAAATGTTATTTAGTGACTTTCATGAAGCTTGCGTGTAAATTGAGAGGTGAGAACTTTACTGTCATCTCACCGTCCACGATTTGCGTTGCTTCGGTCATTGAAGAAAGCAGATTTTCCTCTGTTGTTTCCAAAGCTGCTGTAGGCGTCCTTGGCAGTGTTCCACCCGCCAGCATCTGACAAGGTCACAGAACACAAGAAGCAAAGGGCATAAACACTTCCTCAACCGAGCAGCTCGACGCAGCCAAACGGGATCGCCACCTTTGTTTTCGTACAAGCCGAAGCCCATCGGCGGAGCGGTGTTGATGGGATTGAAGGATCCGCCTCTGTTGCCACGATAGCCGCCTGCGCCCACACCCCCTCGGCCTCGCTCCATGCGAGGCGGTCCTCGGTTATAAGCGTTCCCGCCAGTCATGCGGTTGTCATGGTAGCCATTGACAAAGTTGCCGCGGCCCCCGTCCCAACCGACTGGAGAGAGAGAAGAATAACTGAAAAACTGATGGCAAGAAGGACGAACGTCTTAAAAGTGTCGAGGCAAGGCAACTTACAGGCGGCGGCGGGTGCGATGGTGTAGCCGGCCCTGGCAGCGAACACATTTCCTCCTAAAACAAGAAGACAGCATTTCACCAATGGTTTCATTTGGTCTGAATGCAACTTCGTAAAAGGTGAACTGTGGTCAATTTGTAGAGCTCGTAGTGAACTAATGGGGCAAGTTAGCTTTACAAAACGTAGCATTCTGAGTCACGTGGGCCTCTAGGATCCAGAAAAAAGTATTTTGTTGGAAGAAGCACTAAATAGATGCTCCTCACCATTTTTAGGACCATCTTTGTTCCGTAAATGTGGAGGAATGTATCTTCCTGCAGACACGAGAGAGACATCAGCCTCATTCTAATAATCAGTAAATAGGGCAGGTACATACAATCAACACCTAAAAACATCCTGGAGGCAACAATTGTGGTGGCGATCTACAATATCACAGTGCCCCTCTATGGCCCCATGCAGCTGCCTCAATGTCTCCAAGGCATCGCTGCTTGCTTTATGAGCAGGGTTTGTGATGGATTACCAACTGCTCTTACAGATAAAACATGTAGGAAGTGCTTACTGTTGGTGCCACCACCTTGTCCGTCTCCCACATTCAAGTCTAGGACAGCGAGCTGGGGATGAAAGCACATCAACAGTCAAGATTTACTCAAACTAATCATCACGTTGTCAATAGTATCCGTTAGGCCCGCTTCACAAAGACAATTGGGCTGTTTTTGTCCCGATTTTGCCCCTTCCTGACCAAAGGCGACAAATGCCAAACTATCTTATGTCTAATCAGGTTATCCTGTGCTCCGATCTGTGTCAAAAGTGGCTTTCTCCCGATTTAACGGATCGGAAAAGAGTCGGGGCTGACCCAAGTATTTTCCAAAGCACGTCCTTGGGGGCGTCATTGCCATTTAACAACGGCAACCTTTGGGAAACATCACCGCAAACACTGAAGTGTTTCTTCTTCTTCGGTTTTGTTAGATCACGTAGATTTATGCTTTGGAGGACTTGTTCAGCGGTCGCCGGCGGAACAAAATCTTTGCGCCTGTGGTGTTCTGTGTTGATATTATCGGAGCACACCACACACAATACAACCAAGGCTGATAAATGCCTGGATTTTTTTTATCTTCATGTGCGGGTTCTGTAGCGGATTTAAAAAAAAAATAAATAAATACAAATCTATTCAAGACGAACCAAAGTTATTTACGTGGGTTGTTCCTAAATACATTAAATATGTTTGAAGGCAAGTGCTGAAAATGTGAAAAAAAACAGAACAATTTAGTACTGAATTGTTGAGATATAGCTTCAAACTCTTTCACGTACATTTTTCGAGCGGGGATAAAACAAGCGGGGAACTGAGGCAAGCAGGGAACAGCATGAGCCCCTTGCCAGCCCGGCAGCAGTTAGAGTAGCAGGGAGAGGTCCGGCGCAACGGTGTTAGGGTCATCATATCATATATATGCCGGTGAATGCTGTAATATTGTCTGTCTAAAAGTGTTGCTCCACCATTTGCGTTCAATTGTCTGTTGCTTAAAGGGGTTTAACTAGTAAGAGGACAATTTTTTTTTAAATAATCTAATTAATCTCGACTAATCGCCTTTTTCATCATATAAACAATATTGGTCCTAAAACGCAACATGGTTTAATTGAAATAGATTTTAGTGGACGACTGAATCAAATAATTGACACAGACAGGAATATCGTTAACTCTGGGGAAAAATGCATTCAATTGCATTTCAATACAAAACAAAGGAAAAACTAATGGAAAATATCCCACGTCAATATTAAACAGACCTAAAGTTAAAGTGCCATTTTAACCATTTTTACCAGAGCCATTTTTTGACTTGAAATGGTTTCTGCATGGCGGTAAAAAGTTGGATCACATGTTGAAGGGTTGAAGTGCTTCGGTGCGATGAAAACTCAAAACCGCGCTCATCATCGGGTAGTTTTTTGTTTTGTTTTTTTAAATCTAATTTGCCTCCATCAGTCCTAGCAACGCTATTTCATTCAATTCCTCCATTCCAGTAGCAGAGCTCTCACGTGTGCGTCAGTGTAAACGGTGTACCAGGAAATTGTGCAATGAAAAATGTTCCGCATTTTTTGGAACTCAAAATATGATTAAACTGTGTTGTTTTTTTTTACTAATTAATTTCATTGTAATTAATCAATCATGATTAATCCATTCAAGTCCCACTTGTAGTTAAAACACCAATGCCATTCATTAGCCTGTCAATGGCATTTTTCATTGTTAGCAATAAACTGAGCTGAATTTCTTAAGGCAAAGCTGTGGTTGTTTCAAATACAAATTGTGTAATTCTCTTTTTGTTTAGTTTGAAAGTAAACGGCTTGAAGCGTATTTTAAGAATGGTTCCTTGTTGTTGAGTTGTTCACTGCCACCATACGCTGCTAATATCCCAAATTTCTGCTCACAGGTCAAAGCACAGAAAATAAAAATATACAAATCAGCTAAACGACTGCTTGTATTTTCAAAAACTTGTGTTATGCGTACAAAGTACTGCCGTATATAGTTATACCTGAATAGCATCCAGTGCATGACAAAGTGAAATTGAATTACCTACAACCACCGTGCTGCACCATCAGGTGTGCCGTGGCCCAAATATTATTATTCATTTGTAGTATACCTTTGTTTATCTGTCTGTGCCAACTTCCAGATGTCATCATGATTTTAAGTTTGTAGGCTGTATACTTTTTGGGCCATTTTTGCTGGGAGATTTTCTCTGACAGTGTAAATACTGCATGTGCTTCGGCTCAGTAATGGTTGGGGAACCACTCACTCAAAATGATACACAAGGAAATCACATTGCATAGCAAATTAAAGCTGCAGAAACCTGCCTCTATGAAATGGAAGAAAATAAAAAAATAAATAAATAAAACCAGTGGCGGCTCAAGACGGTTTTTTTGGCACAGTACTGAACTGTGCCATTTACCATCCATTAAATCCTTCAACACATTTTGCTGCATTGCAAGGGAACGCAAATGCATCGGTGAATGAAACGTTCTCAGCTCCTCTGCGGCCCATTCAAAGCATTTGGCGAAATATTCGAAATCTGATTTGGCCGCTTAAGCAGGCACACTCGGATGGCTTTTCCGACGCCGCCAGTGACGCAGAAGAATTGAACCTTTTCACCAAAACAACAATCGTGCGTTGGAAGTGACAGCAAGCGTGTCGCGCTGTCAAATGCAGCATTCTGAGCGTGCTTTAGCGCACCTCCATTTGTTTGATTTTTTTTTTGTCGAGCTGCAAGACAAACGCAGTGAAGATAAGTGGCTGGGTGCGTTTCATTTGCTCACCGGACAGCGCCGACGGAGGCCGCTGATATTTGTCAAATCCCTTTTCTGCATCAAGCAACATTTTGTCAGCGCTGTCACGCTTCACGAAACGACATATTTGGAAAGACATATTTGTGGGAATGATAAATATGACAGTTACGTCAAGAATGTTGCGGGGAATACTAATAACAGGAAGACCGCTCGGCACATTTTGTCCGGCGAGTATGCGACCGAAGCGCACCCAATGCTAGCACGATAGCATCTCGCTAGCGCTCGTTAGCCGGTAAGCTAACACCATTTAATACTTTTTTTCCCCCCCGCATGACGCCACAAGCGACGTGAAACGAGCTGCTTACCTGTTGTTCTAGACCGTGGACATTCTCGACGGACACATGACTCATCACTATGGAATATGGAGGAAAAATGTTGACGTTGAGAAAAAAAAGCTCTTTGTTTGCCGGGGGTTCGATGCTCGTTTGTCGCGTGCCTCGCCGCGACAAAAGAGAGATCGGGCAGCTTTTAAAGGTTACAATAGTCGACACTTTGCACAACGCACCTTGAAGATGCTTACAAAAATTCCACTACTTTGGTCACCAAGGTGCTACTTGATGCAAACCCAGCTGATGGCGATTTGTTCTACAGCTGGGAATGAAGATGTGTTAAGAAAGCACGCGTGAACAAAACTGAAAAAAAAAAAAAACATCCGGTGATGCTGGAAAAATAAAGGTCAAATGAAAGTCTAGGAGAACGTGCAGGAACCGTGAAGTCGAGCACGAAATAATGAAGAATAATTGCTCACGTTTCAAATGTGTTTATGTGATCGGGAGCGTATCTATAATTATGTTGAATGAATGGATAATTAGCCGGATGTGTGTCGGTCTACACCGGACGCTTCGTCGATGGCTTGATGTATCGCGCACGAAAATGGTCAAGTTCGCCACCGAACGACTGTTGACCATTTCATCTGAAGGCCACTTTGCTCTCCACTAGTCAAGGATTTCCGCTTACAAAGTAACATCAAATAAAAGACAGAAAGGCCATGTTGTCTTTATCATAAACAAAGCAGACAATTGGTTGATGAGAGCAAAGAAAGCAATTTTCAAACACCAACATAGAAGACAATGTACTGTTTCATGCTATTAATTATTCAAATTTGCCTGTATTTCTCCTGAAATGTACTGATATTGTTGGGTTTTTTTTGTTTTTTTTGGGGGGGGGGGAATAAAGGATTATTACATTTTCAAATAAGTGATCCACGGGAGAATAATTAATGATTATTATCAAGATTATGTAGCTTGCACTCAGCTTCTGACAACAGTAAATTATGGAGGCACAAAAGACGAGAGATGTCTGTAATTTTCATCACAGGAACACTTCAACTGTAAGAGACAGAATGTAAAAAAAAATAAAATAAAAAATGTAAATCCCAGAAATCACATGGTATGACTTTTCAACAATGTATTTGTATGTTCTCGTAGAAAATACAGTAAATATTGCCCTAAGAGGCCACGGCGATGCAGTCACTGGCTTTTTCCTGACTGTGACATGAAATCACACTGTACTTTTCCTCTTTTAGGTCAGTTAGCATTACCGAAATTATCTCTATTTGCTAAATGCCAGAATGGGAGGATTTTAATCGATAATAATAATAATAATAATAAGACAACGACAATACAGGCATGGCCAAAAGCATTGGCACGTTTTTAGCCATGAATGTAATTGATTTTTTTCCCCCGTCCAATTTAGATTATGTTAATATATTATTATTTTGATTGTTACTAATTTAATTTCTGGTTGTTCTTTTAAGTAATATTTAAAGTTGATTTTTGTTAATTTGGGGGGGGGGGGGGAGTTTTTTTTTTTTTTTTTTTTTTTTTTTAACTAACACAACAATTTTGTCCAAAACGAAGACACCAGATAAGGCTATATTCAAAACAAACATCTGTACAACAATACATCTCCTTTACCCTTAATCAGCAGCTACCCTCACACATTTTCTTTTTTGAAGCAACTCCACTCTAGTATTTAACAGTACATGTTTGAATATAACAATGTCACTGTCACATAATGTTATATTACATATGCTGCAGAGTTGTGCGGAACTTCACTGCATCGGGCATTTTGTTTTAAAAGACTTTGTTTTATTTAAATCAGAGCATTAGAGCGCCTTAGAACAGTACACATATCACAATCAGACAGAATATTAGAAGTAGCTCTCAGTGGAACTGATGAGTGCAGAAATATACCAATGCAGCCACAAAAATAAGCAGAATGAGTGATGAATGAATATCTTGTTCCAGTGTCCATTCTTTGTGAGGATTAGGATGTTTTGAAAAGCAAAAGCAATTCCTCTCTTTCACGGTCACCCTGCAAGTAGGCCCACAGCAGATAAAGAGGGTGGGGTGAGGGTCCAGGATCTGCGGTGAGCGCCCCCATCTTTCCTCACAGAGCTGCTGGGTGGCAAACGCACACGGTAGGCTCCACGCTTCTGCATGAAACGGAAGGGGGCGCTATTCTGCAAACAGAGTCACTGGCGGTGGCAGATGGTTAAAGGAATGAAAGGCAGATGGAAAAATCACAACATGTTCATCGTTGTCAGCTTTGTGTTTTGGGGTGAGCTGGTTCTCTTGGGTGAATGAAGAACACAAGTGCAAGTTGGATGCGTTAAAAAAACTAAATAAAATAAAAAAAACACCCAGTCAGTTGGCTGAAGCAAACAGTAAAGTCGTCTTCTTTCCCTTCGGGCTTGTCCCTTTCAAGGTCACCACAGCGCGTCATCCTATCTCCTGCATCCTCCTCTCGAACACCAACAGCCCTCATGTCTTCCCTCACGACATCCATCAACCTTCTCTTTGGTCTTCCTCTCGCTCTCTTGCCTGGCAGCTCCATCCTCATCATCCTTCTACCAATATAGTCACTATTTCTCCTCTGGACGTGTCCGAACCATCCAAGTCATCTCTCTCTCTCACTTTGTCTCCATAACATCGAACCTTGGCCATCTCTCTGATGAGCTCATTTCTAACCCTCTCCAACCTCCTCACCACTGTCTTCTAAACTTTGCCCTTCATCCTAGCAGATTCTCTTCTGTGACATAACACACCCGACACCTTCCTCCACCCGTTCCAACTTGCTCGGACCTTCCTTACCACACTCACCGTTGTTTTGGACAGTTGACCCCAAATATTTAAAGTCCTCCACCTTTGCTATCTCTTCTCCCTGTAGCCTCACTCTTCCCCCAGCGCCCCTCTCATTCATGCACATATATTTTGTCTTACTTCGGCTAATCTTCATTCCTCTCCTTTCCAGTCCTTGCCTCACCTTTCTAAATGTTCCTCCACTTGCAGATCACAATGTCTTCTGCGAACATCATGGTCCACGGGGATTACAGTGTAACCTCATCTGTCAGCCTATACATCACCACTGCAAACAGGAAGGGGCTCAGGGCTGATCCCTGATGCACTTCTAGTCCCAGGGCCCTGTGCATTTGGGGGGACCCTGGCTGTCTGGCAGCAGGGGGCCCAAAGCAACCCCCAGTCGACAAATATTTTTTGAAGGGGGCCCTCAATTAAGGTGTTGTATGGGGTCCAGAATCAGGGGCTACACCCCTGCTTATTGGAGGGGATTGTATTTATTTTGAAGCAGCGCTAAAATGTATACGGAGTGATCAACATACAGCTGTTGCTATGGTTACATTTTAAATGAGTGCAGGGTGAGAAATTCTGGGAAGAAAAATGTGTCTGCAAGAGAGTGACAGTGAGAACACAAAGTGGCCGAGAAACGCACACAACTTTGAGACCTCAGCAAACACGCCTGTCAGAATAAAGCCGGCAGTGTGTGTGTGTGTGTGTGTGTGTGTGTGTGTGTGCGTGCCGGACAGACATAGGGAGACGAGATTTAAAGAAAATGTATTTTGTTACTCCTACATAAGAGGACAAGCTGTAATGTCGACTTAAACGTAGTCACTTCAGAACGTGCTCGAGAACAATGATGAAATGCTCTTCAGCTATCTTTCTATCCATGGCATCTGATAAATATACAATATTACTGTGTGTGTGGGGGGGGGGGGGGGGGGTTGTCGCACATGCACGCACGCAAAAGTGCTGACGCTCATCCCTGACTCGGCATTTTTGGGAGGGGAACTTGACAGGGAACACGCAGCTAGTCCTCCTCGTTTCTCCAATTTCTCGATTTGAAGTAAGACAAATTCAGTGCTGCCTTTTACTTTTATTTAATTCGATTATTCTTTTGCATACCACACTGAGAATCACAGTTCTATGCCAACACTCGCAACCGTGTGCACCTTGAGAGATGAGACCCAAAAGGTTTAATGAGCAGCAGGCAAACAAAGCTGACAAGGCGGCGGCGGACCGGTCAGGACACCCAAACGGAGACTTTTTATAGCGCGTGCAGTGTAAAACACTCCCGAGCGGTTGAAAGGGAGGAATCAAATCCCGCAGTTACACGCACGGCGGAAGAATTAATTGGAAAGATGGCTGCAGGCGGAACGTGTCCATTGTTGGAATTTGACCCAAGAGAACACGAAGCGGCCGAGAAGAGGAGATCAAAACGGAGGTTGGGAGATTTTCCCAGTCGACGCTCGCCTTCGCCTTCCTTCTCATGCGCGCCACGCAAAAAGAGAATAAGCGACATGTATTCTTTAAGATAATGTCGCTCTCATTGTCCAGATGAAGTGCACACAGCAGACTGTTACATATTTGTTGTTTGTTTATGTGCAAGTTAGCAGCTTCTTCGCCCATAGAAGAAGTCAGCAAATTTTGCTATGGATGGGAATAAAAGGTGCAAGACTTCGTTCAGATGCCAGTGACGAATGCGTGGCTCTTAAAGATCCTGTAAAATCAATTCAAGGATTTGTTTCGAAGTACGTTATGCATGTTTGAAGATCATTAAGATCGGAGAATCATGTAGAAATCATTTGTGGAGATATTGCGTGGGGGCGTGGCCAAAAGGAGGCCCGATGACACACTTCGGCACGAGCGTTCCTTTGCAACATTGCGCTATCACCATTTTTTTTTTCATATTCATATTGCGCATAATTCACCGTACTGCTGAATTTGGAGTGTCTACTGTAATTGTGGGGTAGTAAAAGTCTTCCTAAAACAAAACTGCAAAGAACAAAAGAAACGAACACATTAAAATGTGCACGGTGGACAGTGCTTCTGTGCATTACTGCATGATGAAGAGTTTGAAAGGTCTTGAAGAGTACAGAAAGTGTTTGTAAAAGTATGGTCGAGGTTAATAAGAGTGTGTAGAAGATGAATAAGAGGTTTGTACATCTTGAAAATACGTATAAATAATGGCAAAAACATTGCGGATTTCACGTATTCCGGCTAGGGTCCGGAACCGCACCCCCGCAATAAATGAGAGTTATCGGCGTTTATCGGGCAAAATTGCCACACGCGGTTAGTTAGCTAGATGCGCCCCCAGCCCGGAACTGCTTCTTCCCTTCGGACAGGCCGCCAGTTGTGAGTGCCTCGTCGGCCGTGAGTGCGCGCACGTCACTGGGAGAATGCAGACCGGCGGAGGAGAGGGCATTCCGACGTTACAGCCAGCGTGGCCGCTTTCCAGTGCCCGGTGCATCAGCCCTGCGACGACCCGCTGGCATCTATTTCACGTTGATCAATTTTGTGTAGGAATTTTCTTATCTTTTTGCGCTGCCCCTGCTTTATTGTTTCGCACATCCGATTCTGATTCGATCTCTTTAATTCGTCATCAAATAAAGTTGAACTGTTTCCACAATCACGCCGACTTGCGTGGCGCAAACGTGTGTGGGATTTGGGACGAGGGCAGAAGTCGCCATGTTCAATAATACTCTAATATTCACGTGCCCGACAATAAATACTACACGTACAAATGATATCTGTGAAGAACATTGCAAAGTTGGCAAAATGTATGCAGTTAACATTGCACTTGCTGTATTATGCTCTTATTCTGAACGACGAAGCACATCACTTCATGTAGCGGAAGTAGCAACACTTAGCAACCGATACGCCCGACGTCACCAACATACATCACGTAAAACACAAAGCGCATTCACGTGCAACAAGTCACGGCTGTTGCCAACAAGACACTTACAGCACACTTGTGTGGCGTTACTCACTTTGTCACTTATGCGCCGGGCCGAACAAAACTTCCAAAACACTCTCTTCTTCCAAGCCGTGTCAACTTGACCACTCGAACGATGAACACAAAAGTAGGAAATGCTTCAGGCATCCACAGTAAATTACAGAGATGAACATTGAGGGTCTTTTCTACAGACTGTCTGTGTATCGTTGGCACGGCGACCCGGAGTCCCGGTCTCGGTCTACACGCGCTGACCCAACCAAAACACTAAGTGAAATAAAAATGGTTCAATTGGGGTGAGGGGTGCGCCTCCGCGTCTCAAATACACGATCAATGAGCTGATGGACCGATCCGCTTAGCTAATCTTGAAAATCAGATTGCAGATTAGCCAACTAATATCTAGTCTGCCTCTGTGTCTATTTTGAGCCATTCAACGAGACGTCGGCCTTTTACACGGATGGCGGGTCGAGCCGGGTTTCACGGGCACGTTTACGATCCAGCCGGCTGAAATTGGAGACATGTCTGAGCGGCCGATTACCGCCCCAATTCTTTGCCCTTTATTTCATGATGTAACACATCACAAGAGCACTGCTGAAAATCGTTGCACACACGCTAGGTTACGTTTTTTGTGAAGTTGTTCGGGGGTCCAGCGCTGCGGAGGACTTATAAGAGTCTTGGCAGCTGCATACACGAGTTCAAGTGACTTTCACTTGAATGCTTTAGCGCTGATTCCTGCAGTCGAACGTGGAATTATAGCCAGGATGTCAATACACAGGTGTCTGAGGCTTTAAGGCAGAATTAAACTGTGATATTTTATATACAAGATATACAGCACGGTGAGAGGCGCCGAGCAGGTGTGGGTCTACTTATTGCCCCCCGGCTCAGCGCCTGTACGTTGGGGTTCACCCCGGTGGACGAGAGGGTAGCCTCCCTCCGCCTTCGGGTGGGGGGACGGGTCCTGACTGTTGTTTGTGCCTATGCGGCAAACAGCAGTTCAGAGTACCCACCCTTTTTGGAGTCCTTGGAAGGGGTGCTGGAGAGCGCTCCCGCTGGGGACTCCATCGTTCTGCTGGGGGACTTCAATGATCACGTGGGCAATGACAGTGAGACCTGAAAGGGCGTGATTTGGAGGAACGGCCCCCCCGATCAGAACCCGAGCGGTGTTCTGTTATTGGACTTCTGTGCTCATCACGGATTGTCCATAACGAACACCATGTTCAAGGATAAGGGTGTCCACACGTGCACTTGGCACCAGGACACCCTAGGTCGCCGTTCGACTTTGTGGTCGTGTCATCGGACTTGCGGCCGCATGTCTCGGACACTCGGGTGAAGAGAGGGGCGGAGCTGTCAACTGATCACCACCTGGTGGTGAGTTGGCTCCGACGGTGGGGGAAGATGCCGGTCCGACGTGGCAGGCCCAAACGTATTGTGAGGGTCTGCTGGGAATGTCTGGCGGAATCCCCTGTCAGAAGGAGTTTCAACTCCACCTCCGACAGAACTTTGCTGACGTTCCGGGGGAGGCGGGGGACATTGAGTCCGACGACCCGCGGACCCAGGACACGCCGGAGAGACTGTGTCTCTCGGCTGGCCCGGGAGCGCCTCGGGATCCCCCCGGCAGAGCTGGATGAAGTGGCTGGGGAGATGGAAGTCTGGGCGTCCCTGCTAAAGCTACTGCCCCCGCGACCCGACCTCGGATAAGCGGAGAAAAATTGATGGATGGATGAATGGATATCCAGCATTGAGGAGTAACTAATTACATGTCACAAGATTACCTAACTTACTTATTACGAGCAGAAAATGTGCAATTAAATTACAGTTGCTTTTTTAGTTCAGTTGCTGGTTTGTCATTTGAAGTTATATTGTCAACATTTATGGATTTGTGCCAAAAAGAATCACACAAAACTTTAAATCGCAAACAAAATCAAGACTGTCTTCAAAACTCCTTGAATTGCAAGCAAAAAATAAGACACAGAGAGGTATACGGAGCCTATCCCAGCTATGTTCGGGCGAGAGGCGGGGTACCCCCTGAACTGGTCGCCAGCCAATCGCAGGGCACGTAGAAACAAACAACCAGTCGCGCACACATTCATACGTTAGCATAGCATACACAGGAAGTCAGCTATCCCGTGACGTTCCGCGTATGGCGGATTTTGTCTTGCTCTTTACTCAGAAGAGAGTGAGAGTCAATCGAGCGCAGCCCCGACAGACGCGTTCGTCATCAAGAGTATTAATAACCAGCGGGACCGTATTTGGAGTTGCCGCGGGCCGCTCGCCAACCTCGACTCGTATTCACACGAGCGGTTATTTGTGACACACCACGTAAGGAAAGGTCACGCTGACGGCGAGAGCGCCTGCGACAGCTCTGACAAGGTCCGACAAACTCCAGAACCCGCTCCAAACAAAGCGAACGCTACGGATGGCCCGAGCGAGCTTACCCGAGGTGACCGGCTTTCTGCTCTACATCTGCGCTCACCGTTTGATTGAGTGTGCCTAAAAGGTCACGGAAATTAGGGATATAAAAGAAAGAGGTGCTTCTTTAAATGGGGTCCGTGAGCCATAAATTGCCGCTCGAAAAATCATTTGCAAAGAGTGGTATCATTTTTAAAAAAAGGACATACAGTACCTTCATACGGGGAGCTGCTAAAGCGGGGCTGTCAAACTCATTTTTGTTGTGGGCCAAATTGTTGGTACGGTTTCCCTCAGAGCGCCGTTTTGACTGCCAAAGCGTGGAAATGTTTTGTACGGCCTCATCAAGGCAAGATGCGAGGGGGGGGGGCTCGACGTTTACTCATTAAATGTTTGCGTGTGCAGTAGATTCTCATGAAAGAAAAAAAGATTTTGGGTGTTCTGGCGTTGGATTCCAGCGCCCTTTAACATTAAACAGGGCTACTGTTAAACCCTCCCACCCCTATCAAGGAAAAAAATGCTTGAAAAAAAATTGCAACATCATCACATTTGAGGATTTCAAATTTTGGTCAAGATTTTAATGAGAATCATGGAAGTTGTTGCAAATGATTTGCTCTCACAGGCCACATAAAATGATGTGGTGGGCCAGATTTGGCCCCCCGGGCCTTGAGTTTGACACCAGCGTACTAAACCAGTGACTCCTCGCTACTTTAGCTTTGGGCCAATCAAAAGCTCTGATATGATTGCGACAACACGTAAATCTGACGTGCGGCATCCGATCTATTCTCAAGCCGAGTTGTCCGAGTGAGGCACGGCGAGCTCAGCGAAATATTTGTGGCTTGGAAGGCACGTACTGAACTTCAAAACTTTGGAAGTTTTCCAACGTGGAGAAACCTCTGCTTTTGCAACACATCGGTGATTGCCTTGCTTGTCATATGGAGAAAAAAAATGATTCCACTCATGTCTTTTTCTTTGTGGAAATTCAACTCGCTGGTCGCTCTTTTGAAAGCTAGGCCATCTGTAAAAGCTGCTAAATAGAATTTATTTATTTTTTGTCAGCACTGATTGCACTTTTCGCAGACGTGGTTAGTGGAAGCAGTTCAGGTCAGCCTAGTAACGATGGGTGTCTTATTTGGGGGGTGGGGACTGCACACCTCGAGGAATATTTGCTGAAATCTGAGGATTTGGACAATTTTACAGGAAGTTAAACAAAACGATTAATAAATTCTCGTTTATTTGAATAATCGATTAGTTGTCGATTAATTCAATTGTTGCACCTTTAATGCATATTGAATTGAACTCAATTGAGTTTGGCCACATTGCTTTCTATTAAACAGGCCATGAATAGCAAGGTTGAAACGTAAAACGGCATTTAGGGGTGCACGTTTGATCGGCAGAAGTATTACGAGGCGGTCCGCGGGGAGGGGAAAAAAAAAATAAAAAATCTCCAGTCCAAAAGTTTGAGAACCGCTTATTAAAACATCAGTTGTGGCAAGATTACTAACAGCGGGCACAAGTCTCCAACAAATGGTCTTGAAATGCTTGTTTGCAGACAACTACAACGGCATCTGATATTTCTCATGCATTTTAATAGAAAAGAATAAGAAATTAGTCAATTACGCCTCAGATTTTCAACGAAGAATTGAAGTTCCATTTCTGAGTCAGGTATTGTCACAATCACAAAAAGGGAACCCATTCCAAATCAAACACACATCGTGAGGATTTGCCGAGTGCGGCGCGCACACGTTGCAGAGTGCAGCGGGCGATGTCACAAATCCAAAGCGAGGCCACACTGCGCTTGCTCAGGTGTTGCTTTTAATCAAGACGTTTTGCTTTGCTGGGCCCAAAGAGCAAGACGAGGCGCAAAAACACACCAAAAAAACTACGATCCGGCGTCGAGCCAACAAACTGCGGCTGGCAATGCAGACGAGGGCCGTGTGGCGATAGGCACGCACGCCTTTTGTCGTTGCTGGATAAAAGACAGACACACACAGTAACAGTTACGTTGTTTTTCGTCACACCATCCTGCGAACCTTTAAAACGGTATTAACCCTTCATAGGGCACTGGGTGAAATATTTGGCAAGGGGTTATTTTTAGCCCAGCCAGCTGGGACGGGCTCCAGCGGAAGACGGTACAGATGGATTATCACGAGCCTTTGGCGCTGACTGGTTGGCGCAAATAACATTCCAACAGCCTTCGAGTGAGCTGTACGCTGTCCGTCATGTTTCACTCTCTAAAACTGAGTCTGTGCCCAAATAAGGCAAACGGGTCTCATCGGGCACGTGTGCACGCATTTTTGGGGTCAGGTGCCCAAGCCAAAATCGTTCATACAATTAAGAAAAAACAGTAGCGTATGGATTATCCATTTATTTCTGTTAACGCAACCAACACAGTGAATCTTACAATTATGAACAAAGGAGGTGAAAGGAAACAGAGATAAAGATAAAGATAAAGTAGAGATAAAGTCCAAGCGCTGTTCAAATGGCAGCTTTTTG
The DNA here is from genome assembly GCF_024500385.1 of Phyllopteryx taeniolatus. Lineage (NCBI taxonomy): Eukaryota > Metazoa > Chordata > Actinopteri > Syngnathiformes > Syngnathidae > Phyllopteryx > Phyllopteryx taeniolatus. Next base: position 12,314,034 of record NC_084502.1, on the reverse strand, counting down.
TCATATGCAAAAATGCGAGCAAGTGTTGCACACCCTCTTCGAAATGTGCACAATGAATGAAAACATACACATTCAAACTCCTGTTAAATGGGAGACAAAACACAACTGCCACCATTGAAAGTGCCTCTGCTTTACCCCAAATAAATGTCCGCTGTTCTAGAAGGATTTTCCTGATGTTTTTCCGCAGCATCTGTGGGGTCTCATTGTCCAATAGTATTAGTCAGAAGAAGAATACACAGCAATCGAAAGCATCAACGTCAAATACCATTTACTGGATGTAGAAGTCTCTCAAGGAGCATTGATTGACTTTCTGTCGCTCGGATTAATAAAGCAGATGCCTGTGAATATTCTCATTCGTCCATGTCCTTTCATTCTCAGGCCATCGAATCGATGGCGACTGGACCGTCGTGCTCGTCTTAGAAGACGTTTGGCCTCGCATCCGAGCGAGCGGGCTTCGTCAGTTCGTGCGACGAGGCTTAGTTAGGGCGCACGAGCCAGAGTTTGTGCGGAAGAAGCAACTATTTATGCTCCAACTTGCCCCACACCACTTCTTTGGAATGCAAAAAAGTAGAAGCCGTTAAGCCGCCAGGCCGAGTCCAAGTTGCAGAGTAAATAGTCCGACCTCAGCCTTGTTGCACCAACAGATGAAGGCCAAACGTCTTCTAAGACGAGCAGAACGGTCCGGCTGCCTTCCATTCAACGCCCTGAGAACGGAGCACATTATGGCAGACTAGCCATTCGGTTTCGCTAACGACTTAGCGACAGCCCGAGCGAACATTTTCCACGTACTTGTGAGAAAATGTCTTCCCCAAACCCGATGGTGGAGGTTCGCTTCTCAGTCGGTCCCTTCAGAAGCGCTTCAGGGACTTTAAGATTAACATCTAAGCCGACACAAAACAACATTTGGCTCGGGCAGAACATCAAATAAGATTATGTGCGTTTGGTCGATGACAGAGCTTGTGTAAACATTGCGTGGTGATGACAATAAAAAGAAGAATTCACGTCACCTGTTGCGGACTCTCGAGCGACTCGCTGCCGGACCTCGCACGTCCTCGCCTCACCGCAAAATGTCTCCGGAAGAGCAGAGGATGACGATGGCTAAAGTCGCAACAAGACCCCATTACTAAATGATCCATGACAGGAGTGAAGTCACAACGCAGGACCAGGAAACTGGGTCAAGCGGACCCTGAGAGAGCACGCTAGAACCGCGCGCAGGCGTACCAGACGCCACCGGAACCCGCGAGAGACGGACGGAGAAAATGAAAGCTCGGGAGAACAGCCGAGGCGAGGAGACCATTCGCCAGAAGGAAAGGTGTGCACAAGTCGGCTGAGAAAGGATGAAAGAACATCAATACAGAACAGAGGGTGAATCCCGGAAGACGCGGCCCATCGTTGAATTATCAAACAGCGGAGGCCAGTTTGCGAAGTTGCTTGAAAAAGGATTGACGGCTCGAAGCGCACATGCCGACGAAAAGCGATGTGGCCCACATTTGCGCCGCTCCCGAAAACTCATTTGGGCCCGAGCCGGGGGCGCAAATGCCGTCGCCGTCGCCAAAGAAAGCGACACCCGAAAACCATCTGCTCGGCGCATAACCAAACACAAGAGAGCTGCCAAGAGAGAACGCCACTTTTATTACAACTCAGTGTTGGACTAAACGGGCGTTAAACATAGAAATTCAAATCAGCATTTTACAAATCCAGCCATTCAAAAATACACATTGCAATCACATGACACAACATGAAAAGAAGGAAGTCTGCCAGTGACATTTGCTAAAGTTGACAATTGGCACAGAAGCTCTGAATGTATTGCAACACGAGTGCGCGGGAAGTAAAGCCGTCGCACGGCGTGCTCGATTTGAATCGTGGAGCGACGTTTTCACGATCAGGCCCTGAGGTGAGAAATCATTCACCAGCACACGATATTGCTCGTCCAAGTTGACGGACTATTTTTGCAGCTCGAAAGTCCGTCGCGAGGACCAAAAATCGACCCGGTTCCATTTGTGCCATCCTGACGCCAGCCAACGACGGTCGAGCCTCGACACACGAGAGAGCCGACTCGCCGGCTTTTCCAGATACGAGCTGACGTTCGGGTATTGTTTTTTTTTTTTTTCCTTTTTACTTTGACCTGAAATACGGGTGCCGTGCGGCGGCAGTGAACGCAACGTTGCTCACGTGACGACGAGCAGCAGTTTGCCAAATCTTGAAAAAGAGGCATTTGCCACGCCCACTTGGACTTTTCAAAAGAGGATTACATGTTGGGTATTTAGAACCACCGTATAACGTCTGCTAGCTTAATGCTATCGCTTAACAGGAAATGCCATAGACGGGCCAAGAAATAGCATCTATGTTATAAAGCTTTAAGCAATGGATACTTGAACACAAACTGTGGAGCAACACATAGGTAGACAATATAACAAGACTGACAGGCATATATTCTTTATCCTCTGCAAAAAGAAAAACATATTACTGACGTTTACTGAGGCTACGTTCACACCGCAGGCAGGGTGCCCGATTTGGATTCTTTGTTAAAGCCAATCGTTTTATGTAGTCCTTCACATTCCAAAAACAAATGTGATTTTGTGCAACCAAGGCCACCATTTTCTTTCATTTATCAGTTGCAAAGCATCTTCTTTTGGCCAATGACTGTTTTCTGCTCCTTCGTCCTCCGTTTGCTTTTGTGGCGCGTTCGATCAATTTTAACTTTTAATAACGTATACGTCGGAAGAGCGCGACCACTGCGCGTCCAGACTGCACTTGTATCGGACACACATTCAATTTATCTCCACATACGAAAGACGCCTGTATCGTACTGTTCACATTGACACGGAAAAAATCGGATATGTCACATTGGGGGGGGGAATCGGAATTGAGCTGCAGTGTGAATGAAGCCTTCACATTCTATCTACCTGTGTTTTTACAGTTCTGTATTATTAAAATAAAATAAACATTACCAAAAAATTGGTGGTTGTCTTTGGGCGGGAGGTTAGCTGGAACGGATTAATGGCATTAATATTGGCTTCTCTATTAATTTCAATGGCAAAAGACGATTTTAGATAAGTGTTTTGAGTTATGCACGTGGTCACGGAATGAATTAAAGTCGCATCTCAAGGCACCCCAAAAAAAAAAAAAAAAAAACCTTCAACGAGGTCTTCAAATATGGCAAATTTGTCTTGCTTCTCTTCCACACGGCAAAGATGGACGACACGTTCGTTGTTAGAAAAAGGAAATAATGTGAACGGGGGCGACATTTCATTGTGTGTGTGCGTGTGTGTGTGGGGGGCGGGGGGGGGGGGGGGAATGACTACATTAGTGGAGTGACAGCAACTTTTGGGAGCATTTGTTGTAACCCTGAAAACATCTCCTGCTGCTCACTCAGTGCTAGAAAACACAACATGCACACCCGCACAAAACATTTCTCCGGAAGTGACATTGCGCACACACGCAAACACACACACACTGCAGGTCTCCTTGGGAAGCATAAAAATCTGTACAACTTTAAAATCTCTTAATTTTCCAAAAACTAGAGCTGAGAATGAAAGGTAGTTGTCGTCCATTTGTTAAGGTAGGAACACTCAGGGTTGGTAGCGCAATGCCTCCGACCTTCTGCCGTCCGTGCCGCAGAAACGAGGCTCAGGCCGAGCGGACAGCCCCGCCGATCGGCGGCGATCGCTTCCACTTGCGAACCCGAAGGCCAACTAACGCATTCAAACGTGGCTCTCGTTGGCACGGGGGCAGCCTGAGCCCTTCATTTGTTAGTGTTCGCTACAGAAGTGCTCCTTTATTCCCGCATGGCAGTGAAATCTCCTGTGCCTGTAAAAGTTTTTAAAAAAAAGAAAGAAAAGGAGAAAAAAAGTATCCCCACTCCTCCGCCGCAGAGCTGAAATGGTTGAGAGTAGCGCGGGAAGCACTGGGCTGGCTTCAGTTCGCCACCCGTTTTACTCCCAACGTCCTCGGGTGTCCCACAAGTTGTCGACGGGAGCGCGTCTGCCGTGCGTGTGCGCGTTCCTGGGAGCGCTGCGGTGCGAGGGCGCAGGGGAAACTATTTGTCAGTCTATCTCCAGGTCCATCAACTTGTTGCGCGAGCGCGGAGTGTGCCCGGCGTTGCGGCAGCAGCACTGGGCGCAAACCAGGCCCAGGACCAGCGAGAAGAGGCCCACACCTGCAGACGGCACACCGATGACAAATTGGACATTTTGGCGTTTTTATTGCCGCTGCAGGCGGCCGCGCGAAGCGCAGATTCTCAAACTCTCAAAAACTTCGAGGGACCGCTTGCAGGGGAGAGCTTTTTCCAAAACATAACTATCATGTGTACTCCTAAATACAACATAAATAAGAATACAAAATACAAAATAGTTCCCCATTTTTAAGGGGGGAAACAATTTATATTTTACGATAAGAATGGGGTTGAGGTCAGGCTTCTGAAGTTTGGGTCCTTCCTCTGACTTTTGCCTGTGCTGCGTAGGATAGTTTCCACGGCAATACAATAACATCATCATCCATAACATTGTCCAACAGTTCAAAAGGTTTTTTTTTTGTGTTATTTTGAAATGATGATTGCACATGCTGGTCCCACGTGAGAAGCTAACATCGGAAGTACACAGAAGCACTACAATGGGATGGAATTATTCTTTTTTCAAGACCGCCACTATTCTCCCGCTGCCTGAAGTGCCACTGACACTCCGGATGTTTATATAACCAAAATATTTGATCAGTATTTTTGAATACACCCAGCAATAACAGCCCCAGGGTCAGCCTAGGCACAATTCGCTGATTGGCTTCATCTTTCCATCTTATTTAAATCCACAGTACAATGACGGGGGCAGCTGTGATTGAGGCGCACGTGTAAGTTGTTTTACCTATCGATGCTGAAACACCGTACAAGAGGGGCAACTTTAAGGACTCCCACACTGTAAATGAAAGAAGAAAGCAGAAGAATTGGTGAATTTGTGTTGGAAAAGCACAACGTCACATAGATTGAACACACTCCTCACCGGCGAATCGGACTGTCAGGAAGATTCGGGGTGACGTCAGCTCCCCGGCTTGGGTCCAGGCTCCCGTGGAGGCCGACAGGTACCAGGGAGTGGCCACACAGTGGTACTCCCCGCTGTCGCTACGACACACAACGTGTTGACACTCTCGGAATCACAAGGAGAGGTGGAAAAAGGACTGTACGCTGCATTTACAGTAAGTGGCGGTACATTCAAGTCAAATGGGAACAAATAACAGCTGGAGAATTGACTTTAAAGTTCTGCTACTGGTCTATGAATCTTTGCATCTTTTTGCACAATTGTCAAAAGAATATTATTATTTTTTTTATTTATTTATTTATTTATTTTTAATTGTACCGGCATTACCAGATAACTATTAACCCTTTATTGCTCAGTGACAGTTTTTTCTCAATGTCTTTATGTCTCCAAAGTGTTCTCTGTCAATCGACTGTCTGTTGTCGCACTTGAGCGGCTCCACCTACCCGAGACAAATTCCTCATGTGTTTTTTGGACATACTTGGCAAATAGAGATGATTCTGATTCTGGTTAGCTGAAAATGGGTTGTTTCCTGAATGCATGAAAGAAAGGGCTCTGAGAGCTGCCGGCTCGACTCAGATCAGATAGTGAAGCACAGAGTCCAAAGCAAACATGGTAAAGCAGCATGTGGCTATTATGCTGCACACAAATAGAAGAAGTTGCCAACACAAGTAAAGCCAGCCCCGAGTGTCAATGTTTTCAAGTTGTCTCTTGCGCTGTACCTTTTGTTGTTCTTGTTGTTGAATTGGTAAGCTCTTCATTTTCTATACTTTTTTCATGTTTTTGCTCTTTGTTTTTGAATGCTTTTTAATCATGTAAAGCACATTGAGTCACCTTGTGTATGAAATGCGCAATAAACTGGCCGGTAAAGGAGAAGTACTGATTCAAGTCCTGAGGAAAAAAAAGTACAGACTCTGAAATGCGATTAAAAAAAGAGTAAAAACGATTTCCCCCTGTCGTTTATATACAATACCTGTTTTGATAACTTGGCACAATGGAAAAAAAAGTTCCTCTTTTTTTAAGTTACATTGTGCTTGTGCTAAGACGAACAAATATACTGGACAAAAATATAAACAACACTCAAAGATCCAAGACTATTTGTGTTCACAAAAGGCCCGTTTGTCTCCAATCTTGTTCACGAATCTGTCTAAATCATGTTAGTGAGCACCCGAAAAATCGACTGAAGTACAGTCACTAACTTCCCACCATCGGTGCCAAAAAGCAGCTCGCATTAAAAACGCACCGTGCGCTCACTCACCTGTCGTGGGCGCCGTGGACGCTCAACGTGTACGCGTGCGTGTCCTCACGTTGGACGGAAACCTCACTGGACGAGTTGCGAAACTCTTTTCCGACAACACCGAAGCGGTCGACGCCGGCTACTTGAGTTGTCGTCTGTCCGCCGCGAAGTCGTGTGAAAAACCAACGCAGCTCGTAGGCCAGGTGGTCTGAAAGAAACACGAGCGAGCAGACGACTGTGTGAAATCGACGGTTGCTGAAGTGCGCCTTGAAGCAAACCAGCGCGCTACTCTCTTCTTGTCGATGTTTGCACTGCAAAAGGAGCTGCTTTCAATCTCATTGTACATGTGTAGCGCGACAATAAAAGGCATTCTTCTTCATTTCCCCAATTAATCGAACCTCGTAGTCAGTCCGACACATGATTGACAGCGGTATTTACACCGGTGTCAAACTCAAGGCACAGGGGCCAGTTCCGGCCCACTACATCATTTTATGTGGCCCGCCACAGCTAATCGTGTGCGTCAACTTCATGTTTCTTGCGACAATTTCGAAATTGTCTTCACTTTTAATGTTGCAAGCATGTTTTTGTTGCCAGTCCGCCTTTTAAAATCAATTGAATAGTAGTTTTTAACCGGCTTCTGATTTTAAAATGAGTTCTATCATAAATTTTTTGCATATATGTAAAAATATGGGGCGATTACGTACATTTATATGGGTTAACAGTCAAAACGGCCCCCGAGGGAAACCAAAACTACGATGTGGTCCGCGGAAAGAATGAGCGTGACACCCGGAACGCTTACAGAAGAGTGTCACGTTTTGGAAAGGCGGATAATTGTAGTATTTGGGACGCAGCCCCGACGACTGACGAGCACATGCACGGATCAGACAGAATCAGAACCTCCGCAGCAGCTTCATCACGCGCACCAACGTAGGGGGTGGCGTCTCAGGCTCCCAGTGAGGGCGATAAAACTGATGGATAGGCGGCATGAGAAAAAGGATGCTCCTGATGACAAATGGATGCAAACGAGGATGAGAGAGAATTATGATAATAGATGTCATCGTTGGAGGAGGGGGAGCTAATTATTTCCAGGAGGGAGGGAGAGGGAGAGAGAGAGAGAGAGAGAGAGAGAGGCAGAGGAAGAGAGCACAAAGCAGTCATTAGTGTGTCAGGGAGAGGAACTATTAGCACTATAGTGCCTCCTACACACACGCACGCGCACGCTCTAATGTACATGCACACGCATGCACAAACACAAACGCACACGCAAGCAAACAGACAATGCGAAGCAGATGACGCCTCGGTCAGCCTCCATCATCTAGGAGACAAGTGAAACAACAGTGTTTGCAAATGACAACGCGCAGCAAAGAAAAAGGGCGCTAAATGAAAACAATTCAGAGACAGTGGATGTCAGGAGACAAAAGGATAGATGAAGAAATGAGGTTAGAACGGAGGCAACAATAATAATGGCGAGGAAAGAGTCAAGTCACCCGAAGACGAGTCATGAATCACATCTCAACTTCTCCCTCAAGACTTTGAGATTCAAGCGTTCGAAAACAGTCATGGTGCCTGTCTGTTGTTGGATTTAGTTTGAGCTTCAAACTGAGCACACAACTTTCAAAAATGTCTACACACACATACACACACACTAACGTCAAGCAGACACTGTACGTGCAAACAGCAAAATATGTGAGTTTGCTGACAGAGTGGACAATTTTTGGCTAATGGTAGCATTAAACGAGCACATGGCGGACCTTCACTTGGCAACATGATTCGATTAGCAAGCTGACTGTGAACTGCTTAACAAATATATTTCAAATGTCGAAAAGGTTTTTTACAGCAGGTGGTATTTGAACAATGACGGAGCAGACACGTTAAGCTCGACGACGTCTAACAACACACGTATGGCGAAAATTCCCACAAGGGTAACTCATTTATTCTGCATCTGTCCGCTGATTTGTTGTCCATTGAAGAAAGACAACATGCTGGTCATAATGTCACTGAACACATCTTAAAGGGGAAGTTACCCCAGAATGACATACATACATACATATATATATATATATATATATATATATATATATACACATATATATACACATATATATTTGTGTTTAAAAGGGAAGGAGTAAAAGTCAAAAGTCACCAGAATGATAAATACTCAAGTACAGATACCTGAAAAATCGACTTAAGTACAGTAACGAAGTGCAAGTACTTTGTGACTTCCCACCTGTGATATTTGTTAAGGTGTACTAAAGTATAAAAACTCAATCCTCGTATTATTGCAGGACCTCTTCTGATAATCGATGACTACAGTATCTGCTTTTTTTTTTGCATTTTGCACGATAGCAGAGAATTGCCGTGTTGAAGGAACGGCGCTATATTTAGCAAGCTGCGGCTTTCTTACAGTTTCTCCTCTATCCCCCATCCGCAACTCTTTGTTCTTGACAGCGGTGATGACTGAAATGAGGAGCGAGAAGGGGCGGATGGAGCTTGAGGATTTGGAATACTTAGCGAGCGCAGTGATTATTTTGTTTATCTCCCAGCCGTGAGGGGGACACCTTGAGCTTCTAGCACCGCGACGACTCCTCCACCAGGCTGACTCACAGCTGTGGCCCCATATGGACTTGCACTGTCTGTCCTGCCACATGACTTCACGCATTTTTAACTTGATATGCTGATTACTGTGCCCACTGACTGCACTGCACAGTTTGAAATGATGGACATTTTAAACCGGAATATGGAAAACAAATTGTGACCAGTGACCTCGTTTTGGTGCCTTTAGCAGACACGAGTGCAAATGTTTCAAGCACCTTTTGACAATTGCTCTGTGATGGAAGTTCACAAACATCTGGTGCGGTCAGCGGGGGTCTTCCATCGCAACATTCCGTCATGCCATGGGCTGGCATGGCGAAGCGACAGAAAGTAGCGGTCTACAAGTATACATTTGACCTCGCAACATGCGGCGAGGAAGTGACGGCAGTATGTGCACTGTATGGAAAATATTGGGAAACAATATTACAATCTTACCGAGACTTATTGGACAACCGTTTAGTAGAGGCCGACACGGGAGTGGAATTGACTCCTGCTCCCTCCCACAGAGATGGGTCCCATTCCCGACCCAAAATTTGACAGAATCCCACGCCCTTCCTTGTTTGCCCTTTGTACTCCAATCCTGGTGACTTGCGCTCCCGCTCCTGCCAATCCAGTGATTAATAGTGATTAATAGTGAAATTTACTCCCATCCCTAGGGACCCGGTGGGAATCCTGATAAATGTCAGCCTCTACTGTGTGCCACTCAGAAGGGAAGAGAGGAAGCCCAGTTTCTGTGATGGCTTGACTGAATGCAAAGTCCATAATGGCCTGCTTGGACGTGGAAGAACTCGAGAGCCCCTCCGCACACCGAGCGATACGGACGACACCGACTGAATTGTTGCGCAGTGTTGCAGGGTTTGACAACGAGTTTCCATGAGTGGCTGACAGTCAACCGCTAGTTTTGCAGCGTTTCAAAATTGGAATGCCTGTGAACGCCGTCGCAATGTCGCCACAACCAATTCAAAAAAAAAAAAAAAAAAAAAAAACCTCTCCAGGTTTTAAGTGTAAGCGAGATGCAGCCGACTCAACTTTCGGGCTTTTTGAGATACGAGCCATTGTTGGGCTGATTGTTTGCTTGACTTGCGTGCAAAAATGAGAGTAACAATTACAGGTGTATTTAAAACAAGCCTTTCACTGGCTTAAAGCTAACACCATGCAAAACGAGCGTGGCCACGGGACAAATTTAACTTCTATCAAGCCACCACTGTCACAACACCAGAAAGAGAGTACGCTGTCGCTGACGCATTTTTTGACAACCACTTATTGCCAAAACACTTCTTTTCAGTTGAAAATGGCTTCCTTTAACCAGGATCCCTCGCCATCTCTGTGCCATAAAATGTGTAAATCCAGGCAACATCTGCTTTACTAGCAGCTAGTTAGGTCCTAGTTAAACGCTAGCTCTCGTCAATGGCATGTTGAATGAATCTTGCATAACTTTTCATTCTACCGCGGTCACAGTCTGCCATGAACGTCCCCGCAGCTGTACGGGCAGGGCACAGGGACGCCTCGTTCCGCCAAGATGATCGTCTCGGTGGAGACGGCGACGTGCAGCACTCATTTTTGATCCGCTACAACAGACTTGGAAGCTACTCTACAACTGTGCATATGCGCATGCGCAGTAAGTCAAAATGGCGACAGACGTAAACAAAATGGAAGTAATGCGGCTTTGCAGTATTGCAGCTCTTGTCATAATGAAGTTAATCAGTTTGTGTATAATGCGCATTTCACCCCCCCCCGCAAAAATTGTCAAAAGTCAATAGTGCGCATTATACATAGGTATATGGGGGGGAAAAAAAAGAAAAAAAAACTCTCACATTTTATAAATGTATGCCGCCATCTAGAGGTTATGAAAAACCTGTACAGTTTCAATCCAATGTCACCGCCACCTAGAGGTTATGAAAAAGGTGTAGCCTACACTTTCATTCCAATTTTTTTTGACTTGAGTTCGTTGTCACATTTCTGTGGGACCAATTATATATTACTCGTGCACTCACTGTAGTTGTCTCGGCACGCTGCACTATTTGCATATCTGTTGTTGACCAATACTGGCCACTCATGCCAGAGTAGCATCTGCACCACTTGCACACCGACTGAGGAGTATCTGCAACATTTGCACAACCAACATTGTCCCAGATGATCGCACCACTCGTCACTTTAAACTGCATACACTCCTTGAAGTCTCGGCGCCCTTTGCACAATGGTCATTGCACCGGACTATTGCAATATTAGTCATTCGAACTGCTCTAAGTGCTAGAGGACTATGTATCTTTTTGACAATTGTCAAAAATTTTTTTTTTTACATGCATTACCGGATAAGTAGCAACCCTTTACTGCTCAGTGACCGTTTTTATTTTTATTTTTTTTGTCAATGTCTTTATGTCTCCAAAATGTTCTCTGTCAATCGACTGTCTGTTGTCATACTAGAGCGGCTCCAACTACCGGAGACAACTTCCTTGTGTTTTTTGGACATACTTGGCAAATAAAGATGATTCTGATTCTGATATGACAGGAGTATGTAAAAAGTATTACATGTTCAAATAAAGTGCTTAACTGTAGAATATCCATCCATCCATTTTCTTTTACCGCTTATTCTTACGCGAGTCGCGGACTGCTGGAGCCTATCCCAGCCAACTTCGGGCGGGAGGCGGTGTACACCCTTAACCGGTTGCCAGCCAATCGTAGGGCACATAGAAACAAACAACCATTGGCACTCACATTCACACCTGCGGGCAATTTAGAGTCTTCAATCAACCTACCACCCATGTTTTTGGGATGTGGGAGGAAACTGGAATTCCTGGTGAAAAGCCACCCTGGCATGGGGAGAACATGCAAACTCCACACAGGTGGGGCCGGGATTTGGACCCCGGTACCCAGAACTGTGAGGCAGATGTGCTAACCGGTCGTCCACCGTTCTGCAACTTCAGAATAATTCTTTGAAAAAATACTTCATGTTTTGTTCATATGGGTAGAAGCAAAATCATGCATTGTAAAAATGCATTATACATAGGTAGAAGGCTTTTCCAGAATTTTGAGGTCAACTTTGGGGGTGCGTATTATACATAGGAAATTACAGTATATATGATTCTTCGTTTCACTTTGATTTGAATGGGGAAAATATGGATTTGGGATTCGTTTTATCCGGCGCATTCACGAGTCAATTCTACTTAGCACTCATTCGTAGCTCTACGTGACACGTTTGTCCGTGTAGCGTAACTTGAACGCTGCGAGCGATTTCAGATGCAACGCTGGAGGAAGATCCAGTCAACCCGATTCGTGAAGAACTTCAGCAACTGCGCCAGCTTCATTACATGCTTTAAAGTGATGCGGTGGCTTCATTAAGCAGAGAAAGAGCAGCTTTGCGGTAGCACAGTGAAAAGTACAGCGCACCTCCAACTGACTATCTGGCTCTCGTCTAAGCTCATAAAACTAAAACGGCTGTCTGCGGAAATGATAACAGCCTGATTGGATTTCTCTGGATTAATCCCTGGAGAAGGCTCCGAGGCTCCAAATTGCCTGAAATTCAAACACAGAGACGCAAAAGATCGACGATTACCACACGCACTTCTAATGAAAATGGCTGCGAGTTCTCCGCGCCATAAAGCAGGGCGGCGCTGCCAGAGCGCAAGCCAGACAAAAGATAAAAACACCATTTAGCCTTTCAGAAACAAAGCTGCGGGGCAGCAATGCATCCCTCATTACTGTCGAGCGCTGGAGAAAAAAAAAAAAGATAAGTTCTTGTTCTTGCCTGCTTGGCGTTTGGCCTGTTAACTAAGAGTTGAATTTCATATTTGGATATGCCGTTTGAGGCTTCCTTCAACGCCTTATAGTCATCTTCTTTAAGTGCGGTGGGACTAATGGAGTGAAAATCATTGCATTCTTTTGGTGTTTCGAAACTGCCGAACAAATTTCATTCATTTAACCGTCAGCATGCACCTCCCTCTCTCTTTCTCCCGCTTTCCTCGTCCTCTTTTTGCTTTTGTTTGCTCTTCATTTACCAGGAGCACAAGACGATTGACACCTGGAGTCAAAAGCACGCACACAAGTTTTGAGTCAAGTCATCTGGAGTCATCTCTATAATATTAATATAAATAAATATAATATAATATTACAAATGATTTTCTTGGGCAACAAATAAATAAATGACACCGATTTAGGCGCATAAAACTTGTGTCAAAAGATCCTGTTCCCACCTCAGTGTACGGAAAAGCGGTTTAAAAAAAACAAAGTGGCACATACGTGGCATCAATTTTGAATTCTGGAGCTTCTGATATTCTGGGATATTCTGCTGAGACCAACAGTGATGATTGAGCGTCCAATAAAGTGGTGCGATTTCAAGCGGCGTCAATGAATCCATCTGTCTCCTGCTTTTTGATACTTATGTAATGGCCACTTTCAACATTCTTGGATCGCTTCCAGCAGAGGGACAAAACAATATTATTGTAATGGTGTTTAATATTTCCATATTATTCCAATGCGACTTGATCGCCGATGCTCTGCAATGCATTGGTGTGACGCATCGTTTCCCCCCCACTTCATTTATTATATTTGCGCAACGGCAGACATTCGCTTACGACCGCTTGACCGCAGAGGCTTTCATTAATGACACGCAACCGAGGGAACCGGATTCTGTCCCTCTTTTCCCTCCTCTCGACGAGCTCTTTCTCCCAACGAGCCAAACTTTTCAGGCCGTTCTCAAGCCTCCTCTTCCTCCATTTACTGGCTCCGCTATTCACCCTCCACCACCGTTGCTCACTTGAATAGTCTGTTTAGCGGCCTCCGCTTTCCCCTCATTCACTCGCTCTCCACATCACCGGCTATTCTTTCGCTAGCTCGTTCTGTCTCCCCGACCGGCTAACGGAGCGTGAGATTGGCTAATTAACGGCTGCCTGTCGCCCCTGCAAAGACAGCTGGGTAATTTGGTGAGAGTGCGGAGGAGGGAAAGGAGCAAAAGGAACGAAAGGAGGGAAGATAGACTTGCGAGTCAAAAAGATGAGAAGATGCATGCATGCAGCGGGGTTCTAAAGCAACAATTTGGCAGGTGTTAATCACCTGCCCGAAGAATGCCACCAAGTGTACGTGGCAGCCATTACAGAGTGATGGAGGAGCAGCGGTTACACCCTCCCTACCCTTCTTACAAAAGAGATGGAATAAATGGCACATACGAAGGTTGAGCCACCTGCTAAGGCCAAAGAAGGCTGCCATTCTGTGCCCCACCATCCATCTGGTGAATGCTGAATATGTGCTGCAGCAGCAGCAAAAACAACACAAAAACATCTTGGTTCTACTTTGGTATCTCTCTCTTTAGCTCATAACTTTTGTTACTCTTTTAGGTTTTTAATCTTGATGTGTTCTTTGAAAGCCAAAAAGTTGCACAGAGCTTTACCGCCTCCTGCTACTTTCACAAAGGTATGCCAGAGCAGGGGGGGAGAAAAAAAAGAAAGAAGATGTCAGTGCAGCGGTGGCAAGGCTCTAAAAGAGAGAAGAAGAAAAATCTCTCAAAACGGTGACAAGATTGCGGTGTGTAGAACACGCGTCGGCCGTGACTGCAAGAGCATGGCAGCCATCGTCCGTTGCGACGGGAGCTCCCCGCTAGCGTGCAGCGGCGGGCCGGGACCACACACGACACAGTTGCAAAGATGGCCACGCAAGTGTCGTGCTTAAACTTCTCAGTTGTACCATCAAAGTGCTCCACGTCCAACACATAAACGTTTTTTTATTTAATTTAAGCTGTGTTTTAGGTCACTTTTTTTCCAGAATGAACATGTTCCAATAATTTGTATATGCAAACGGGATTTGTCTCTTCTACGTATGGTGTTCAGAGTCAGAGCCTTGATCGCATTACGTGAGTTGACTTTTGTTGTTTTAGTCACTTTGTATTGTGATATTAGAAGTGACTTCATCATCAGTCAAGTGTCATTTTCCTCATTTCCTCACACTTAATATGACTGAATGATTTACAATTCTGCTAGCAAATCTACCAAATCACTTTTTCTGTACTGTAATACTTTTCTTCTAATATACTGTTCTGCATCGAGATAGTAGTTCTCTCAAAATTCCTATGTAGATTCCTTGCCATTTTATGGCATCTGCTACAGAGTATTGTTTTTTTTTTTTTTTTTTTTTTGTAAATACACCAACTTTAAAATGAGTTACAGTACGCATTTATGTACATGTTCATGTCTAGAATGTGTTTAAAAAGAGCGCAGGAGGGTAATGTTTAGGTGTGGCATCGATTATTTGCGGATTTTCGAAACATTTTTTTACATCCCAAAACCACATGTTCAAGGTCAC
The DNA here is from genome assembly GCF_024500385.1 of Phyllopteryx taeniolatus. NCBI lineage: Eukaryota > Metazoa > Chordata > Actinopteri > Syngnathiformes > Syngnathidae > Phyllopteryx > Phyllopteryx taeniolatus. The sequence continues at coordinate 12,298,890 of NC_084502.1, read as the reverse complement.
ATGTTCACCTTTACTGCACTCACGATTCTCACCCTACACACTTTTTGGGCCAGGTGGAGAACTTGGGTGGTCGTTTGGTCCTCATCCTCCGAGACTGACAAATATAATGAATATGCTTCCAACCAGGGCTCGAAGCTGACGCGCGCCGAGCCGCCATTTGCGGGTCCGTTTCCACCGTGGCGGTTAGCACGGCCACTCCCACCAGCCACCTTGGCGAGTTCAGTTGTATTTACTTGTTTGTACTGCGTGCAGATTCTGCCGATATGCTGCTGTCTGTCGCTCATTCACTCTGCCTGTGATCGCCTCCTCCTCGTTGAGTCCACACACACACACACATACACACACACGCACACACCTGGATGTTTTTTTGCAGCTTTTTGTCTTGCGTAATTTGCATCGTTGCGAACTAAACAAAGATATATGTAAGTGACAATACCCGTGTCCGCCGTTACACAATATAATGCAGCATTTTAAAGTTGTGTAAATTGTGTCTTAGTGACATAAAGATACTGTAAATGAAACTTCACATAAATTCGCAATGCCTTCATTTAAAAAAACTATTGTATTTAGTTGTAATTTGAATGACTGTATATTTTAAAAGTACTGTTAAAATTTATCAATAGCGAGTAAACAGAACTAGTCATTTCATGCGGCTTTAATCATCCATTCATCCATTCATTGATTCCTTCCCTGTACCGCTTATCCTCCTGACGGGTGGCTCTCGGGTGTGCCGGCGCCTATCTCAGCTGACTTTGGGCGATTTGGGCACATTTACATCTATGGGCAATTTACAGTCTTCAATGAATGTACCTTGCATGTTTTGGGAATAACGTGGAAGGAAACCAGAGTAGCTTTAATGATTTGAAACAATTATCCAACAATAAAAATGGCGGCTAGTAAAATCGCAGAGTGGCTCGTGACTCTGGGAAGCCACTCGCCACAGTGGCTGGTGAGCAAAAAAAAGTTAATGGCATGCCCTGATTGCAACAATCAGTCAAACTCAGTTCACTAATTGCTCTTTGGGGTTCCACAGTACTGCATGTAATTTCCTACTGAAACCCATGCTCCTCAAGTACTGAAAACTAGCATCGAGACCATATGTGTCACACTCAAGGCCTGGGGGCCAGTTCCAGCCTGCCACATCATTCAACGCGGTCCGCAAAAGCAAAGGGTCCCCCTTTTAAAATAAAAGGAATAACCGTTAGCTTCTGACTACAAAACTACTGTAGTTATCCATCAACTAGCCGTGTATTTGTAATAATAAGAGACAATTATACATTTATATGGTTTTCACCATAACAGCGATGTGACCTGTGCCAAAAATGAGTTTGACACCCCAGATTTAAGTCAATTTACTGCTACTTAAAAATCCACAATATTCTGCCATTTCGAGTTGAGTCCATACCGACTACTCAGTGTTTGTTTTTCTTTTCCACAAATAGTAGGTGATGTATTGCGGGCGTTCCTTTCTCTTCGGCCAATTGTGAATCGCAGCCAATTTTGCTTAAAAAGTCACCTGTTGTTTTAGTATGAATGTCAGAGCCTGTGAGATTATTTCCCAAGCATCAAATGTGCAAATTCTTTTCCTTTTAATTACAGAGGCACTAGCGGTCATATTCTTTCAGATACACTGCTGCACCTAAATTGGCACTACAGTAAAAATGATCATTAATGAAGCAGTGAGGGAGAAGGAAGGTGTGCATGTGTCTGTGTGTTAATAATGCCCATCATAAAAACAAGCCACAACAGGAGAGCCGTTTTCAGCGGCCTCGCAGGAATGCATCTGCACAGTTGCTCAACCGAGTGACAAAGGATGAGCGAGCTGGTATCGGCACACAAGCGCACGTACACAACCAGGGAAGATTTGGTAATAGCTGCCTTTGTCAGTAAATATTGGCCAATAAGTCAACTGACTGGTTCTGATTCAGAGACTATGCTGGTGGAATTATGTTGGCGTGCGTAAATTCATTTTGTACACACGTGCATGCATGCACACAGCAAACATCAGGACACTGATTCTCAACTGGTTGGTCGGGACCTAAAAAATGTATAGCATAATAATTCAGATTGTTGGAACTGTTACAGTTTCTTTGGTCTGCAGCCTTCATTTCCTAAAAAGAAAGTTGATGATGTATTTTTCTAAAACGAGGAGATCAGTGCCAAGATCTACATTTTGGTACATGCATTTACAGTATGTTCTTCCTCAGTTTCTCAATAAAGCGATCTGAAAGGCACTTTAACACGAGTAGTTTTTTTTTAAAATATGAAATTCTTATGTTTTCAAAAGCAGTTTTTGAACAATAAATATTCTTTATTGTTCCTAACTTCTAGAAAAGTGGGTTGCCACTTAGCAACCCCAATAGAAAAATGCGCGTCCCTGATGGTTATGGAGGACATGAGAATTGTTTCTATTGTGGTTTTGTTGAAACAGATTGGGGCGTGCTTCGAATTGTCTGAGGACAAAGACTTTGGCCAGGGTGAGAGGATGCAACACAGGGGCTCTGTGCTTAGATACACAGGGCGAGCTGGGAGTCTCCCCTAACCCTCAATTCCCTGTACCAAACGTATTAGTCGGACAAGGTCTACTGTGTTGAAGGCTAAGCTAAAATCGATGTATGGAACGTGGGTGTTGCGGGAGTCCAGGTGTTTGAAAGTGTGATGGAGACTCAGGCTGATGCCATCATCGACTAATCTATTGGTTCTGCAAGCAAACCGATATGGATCCAAGATGGGCGAGGAGGCCTGCGTTTTCCGATGTTGAAGATGACTTGCTCAAATAACTTCATAACCACGGATGTCAGTGCACTGGCAACTGCTACGTGCAAGTGAGAATTGCATTTTTGCACTCTTGTGCTTATACTATTTTGCCATTTTGATATGAGGGTCTTTATAGAATTATTATGAAGACTTGTATGATGAGCTATGGATACATGTTCTTCCAGAACACATAAAACTGAGTGTGGGGTGGCCCATGGGTCAACTTTAGGTCCCATTCTTTTTATTCTATATATGCTTCCCCATGGGGATGTCATCATGAAACATGACATCAGCTTCCCCAGTTACGCAGATGACACATGGCTGTACATCGCCGTGTCTCTTGATAACACCAGGCCAATTGATGTTAAGTCCTGGATGGAATCAAATTTCCTACTAGTCAACAAGGACAAAGCAGAGGTTTTAGTTATTGGTTTTAAGATTATTTTACTAGTTTTTAAATGTCTTAAAGGTCTTCAGCAATCATATCCATCAGACATGCTTTTATCACAAAAGGCTCCTGAGAACAAGAACTTACAGAGAGGCATTTGGGACAGCCTGCCAGAGGCCATCAGGACCGCAGACACTATTGATGCTGTTAAAAGCAGGCTCAAGTCTCAACTGTTTGGTTTATCTTTTAAATGAGTTCTTTATTATCCATCCATCCATCCATTTTCAACACCGCTTATCCTGGTTAGGGTCACAGGGCGCTGGAGCCTATCCCAGCTGACTTCAGGCGAAAGGCGGACTACACCCTGAACTGGTCGCCAGTCAGTCGCAAGGCACATATAGACACGGTCAACCATTCGCACTCACAGTCACACCGTCACTGAGTGGGAACTGCTCCCACGCTGCCCGCACCAAAGTCAGGCGAGTGCACCACGACACCATCAGTCTTTATTATTCATTTAGATATTATTATGATTCATTTTCTATTTTTTTAATTGTTGTCTTATTTTATTGTATTTCTTATTGTCCTTCAGTTTTTTTGATTTTTTAATCCTGTCCTATTGTTTTTTTTAAGTTTAACTCCAGTGTCTCCTGACGGGAGCCTGCACGTGGGAGGTGTGTTCGGTCTGCCTGCGGGGATGTCATGCTGCAGTTTCCCCGGACCGGGTAACTTGGGGTCTCTGCACAGTGTGGGGAGTCCATCCCGATCTACCAGGTCATGGTGGTCTTCGCAGGGGCATCCTCTGCGGCTGCGGGCGGGGGCAGCTCTCGCTGTGGATGGCTCCCACAGGTTTGTCTTTCCTGACCTGGATCCTTGGTGCCTTGCTATGTCTCTACACTAATAATCAATATGTGCTGTGTGCGTGTGTGTTCTGTGTTTATATGTGGGTATGGGATGTGTGGGTTCTTGTACAGTACATTTCTTGCTACTTGCATTTTTTTATTTTTTTATTTCTATGAGGGACATAGTGTTGTATATTTATATATTTAAAACTATGCTGCACAGGTTTATGACATTGCCCAATTGTTGTGTCTGTGCATTCTTACTTGAGTAAATAAAGTTGTATTTAGGTATCAAACGCTAAAATCTCTAAAGGCCAATTAGAAAGGAACCAATTGCGACACGAAGTGTAAGGGTGCCGCCTTATCTTGGCTGGTTCTGAACGACATGCATGCAGGAACAAAAAAGGCAGTGCTTGCGTTCTAAAAGAAAACAGCGGCACACCCAGCGGAACTGTTTGTTCGCAGGCGAGTCAAGCTACAACACCTGAGGAAGCAAAGGCTTGCTTAGCAAAAGCGGCACACCTTCGTTAATGCATGTCACATGACACCAGGCTGCTCGCTCCTCTCTTAACGGTCAAACCTGTGCGCAAGTCAACCGAGTGATATTCCCGACCTTTGGGAATTCTGAGCTGCAAAATTAGCAGGAAAGCAACTGGGAGTCCCATTCAGTGACGCCAAGGAAACCTGACCCATCAGCAGTTTCAACACTATTAAAGAACAATGCTGCTCCAGGGACTATGAATGTGAGAATGAATAATTATCATCTGCAGGTTAAAATAGTCCATCACATCGGCAGACTTTCCTGCCCAGCTGTACGCTACACAGACATGCAGAGAAGAGCAAAGAGACATGTTTACATACAGTATGTACAAATCACAACAGGAAATGACATTGTGCTTAGAAATCCCACCCAAGCCTACGAGCAGAGGGTGAGGAGCAGTGTGTTTGATTCATTTGCTTGAGGGATTTATTCTAGAAAGCACGCGACGGGCGGTATATAGTAACGAAGCGAGAGATGAGGAGGAATGTTGACAGATGGGTTGAGGGAGGCAGGGAGTGGCACATGAGCTCATGTGACATGTTTACATTAACAAAATGGATGCATGATGATGAAGGGAAGCTCCATGGGGTTTTAGCAAGCAGAAGGGATGAAGGCATGACTACACGTGAGATTAAAGGAGTAGTGCAGTGAGATGGTGGCATGGAGGACACATGAAACCAAATCAATTTGTTTCACAAGCATTTGACATGCTCCACTACAATGAGGTGAACATCCAATTTTTTACTGTTTGACTCCACTAAATGCAATTTGTCTTTAATGCAGGGGGAAAAAATATACTGTCAGAGTGAATGACTTAATAGTGTGTGTGTTTGTGTTTGGCACTTTTACTCATAAATCAATTTTAAATGCAGAGTACTCTGATTAGCACCGCCGCTGACTGACAGCCGAATGGCACACATTAGCAAATTGTGCACCACAGGTGTACTTCCATGTATTTGAGTGTGCGTAAGAAAGAGCCTGTGTGCAATGTTGAATTACAGAAGATCAATAAGAAACAGTAAATTACCGATTTATGACTTGTAATTATGCATGAGGAACTTAATGTTGGGCAGCATTAAAAAAAAATCAAAAAAATCAGGTCATTTAAAATCTTGCGGTATACTCTGGTTGTTAATGCGTTTTACAATAAATTTTTAGTGAGGGCTGGCCTTCTGGGGTAATGTAAGGGCTGTGCGTGTGTGCGTGTTTTACCGGTCATTGGTGAGGCTCCAGAGACGCGGAGGGAACACTTCATCTTGGCCGTTTGCCACGGATAAACAGTACTGGTGTCTGAATGGATGGCAATTGAGAAAGAGGGTCCTAAAAAAAAAAAAAAAAAACAACGTGTCAAACAGACATCCTCATTAAAAAAAAAAAAAAAAAAAAAAATCAATAAATCACTCCATCCTCTGAGGAGAAATAAATTACAACAATTCAGCGTCCTGACAATTAATTTAATCTGGCGGGCAATTAGGAAATGTGCTCCTGATATTTTTTTTAGACTACCTCAATTTTTTGTTTTTAAATGAATTTATTTCTACATTAAAAGTGCATGTCATGTATAATAACAATTATTTTGCCCAAAAAAAAAGTCTTTCAGACATACGATCCAGACAGGAATTGGGGCCCCAGCTGTGGAGAATCTGACCCAGGTTGCGAAAACACAACTGGACCCTTTGAAATTCTTGTTGACGGCGATCTTGGGAAAAGAACGCCGGTAAATCTTTTGGGACGCGAGAGGAATGTTTGGCTTTCATGATTCTGAAGTCACCCTTAACGGACTTTTTACATCAGCAATATTACGCTACATTATATTATACTACAGTGTTGTGAACAAGGAAGACACTCAAATCATAACACTAAGAACATTAAATGTATTATTAATCCATAAAGTGCTCCCAAAAAACGAGTAAATATTAGCTTGCAGTTAAAAAAAAAATATTTTCCACCAACAACTTGGATGGTGCCACCTCAAATTCAGACAAAATTAGCTTCTGAGACTTTGTTTTTATTATTATTCACAACCAAAAAGTCTCTCTCTCTCACACACACTCACAAATGCTCATATGTACTGCATTTGTGAATTCTTTGTGGGGTCAACTAAAAATATTTTCCAAACACAGAAACACATGCAGGCACACACGATGGGAAAAAGGAGGCAGCGCTGTAGATCTTTGTAGCTGGATGATTGGCCAAAGGGCTTCACTTTGAAGACATCCCGGAAAGGGAGGGGGAGACCGGCAAGAAGGTGGGAGACACATCGACAATTAGGTGAAAGAAGGGACGTTCGAGGCCCGGCTCTCTACTCAGAGAAAGATTTGCCTAGCTTAGGCTCCACCCCCTTTCATCCTTCAGAAGTCTTGCGCACTTTTCTCAACCGCATGCACGTTTACTCCCTCATCTGCCTCCCATTCACATCAAACAAAGTAAAGTAGGTCAGGTACGCGCACGCACGTAGCGCTGTTTTGTGCTGTGAGCCATTGACGAGTGCGGGTGGCCCATTTGCACCGAAGCGAACGCGAGCATTTCCCAATGGCTTGTAAACGCACCATTTTCTTGAAAGTCGATCTTGACTTTGTTGGACTCCGCGCTCATGGCTCTGGTCCACGTTTGACCGGGTTGTTGCTTCGTCCATGCGGTGATGTCGCACCAGTAGAAACCTCGATCTGACAACTGGACGCCCCCTAGGCGAAACCGAAACGCAGCTGGGCCGGACTTCGTCAAAACCAGACTGTCTCTGAATGAACACAAAGGGACACGCTTTATTTATTTGAATAAAATTGAGACAAACAGTTAAAGCGAGCCAAGTAGGCGGGGCTTCCCAGGAAGAACACACCTCCTGTTGGGGTCCGTGGCCCCCCCGTGCTGCATGATGCTGTCAGGGCTGAGCGTCATGATGGTCCTCACGTTGCTTTCCAGGCTGTCTTGTGATTGAATGAGCACCGAAAACCCCGCTTGGCCGAGGTTCTGGGTTACCGCTGTGCAGCTCATCTCAAAGGTAGCCCCGCCCACAGAAGCCTCACGAATGCGTTTGGCCACAATGTTCAGAGAAGGACCTGGAAATGACCACAGGAGGATCAATGAATGGATCATTGAGCTTCATGAAAGACCTTTCTCAGCCTCCCTTGAAGGGGCAACCCCATAACAGGAAGATTAGCAGACGTGCGTGTGCACGGAGCAATGCTATTACATCATGGCCCAACGAGCGCCAATAAGGGCATAAAGTTCAGCATGTGGATGTGGTGGACAGACCATCGCAGACAAAAGATCTGTTGAGGGATTTCCTCTGAAGTCAAGAAATTATACAAATGTATTTCGCACATTAAGCTCATTCAACAGACCAACAGCAGGGTTACTATGACTAGATGGCATGATACAGCCCCCCACACACACACACACACCTACACTTGACATCACCTCACAGATTACGACCTCTAGTATTAGAATAAATGTTAAGGTTCCAAAAGAAAACTAATGGAATGGAATCAGAGAACACGGACATTCCAAATTCCATACGTTTGGCCTCCCATCGCAGAGTCAGCGGCGAGCTCCGGCGCTCGGCAGTCTTCGCCACGTCACCGCGGCTGTCGACGCTCCACGCCGAGACGGCGCAGACGTACTGGCCCATGTCGATCTCCTGCAGATGGCACGCGTCAGTCGCCGTGTAGCCAGTAGCTGACCTGTGAGCGCCCAATTTTGGCTACCTGAGTGCGGAGGAATCGCAGTTTGAAAGTGTCTGGTTGGACTCTCGTTAGGGACATCGTGCCGCTCGCCAGTCTGTCGGAATACACGGCACCCGGCACCAGGTTGCCGTAGCCGTCCATAGAGCCAATAGAATGCGTAGCCTGAGGTTCGCTGGTAGCACCTGCGCCAATGACGAAGATTCAATACAGAGACCTGTTTCTTCACTAATTTATTGTTGAATGGGCCGGCGACCGGAGTTGCAGTACCAGGAAGCGCGATGTGCTCCCACGTAACGCCCAGTCGGCCTCCCACGGGCAGCTGTGTAATATTGGTCACGCGACAAGCCAACTCTGTCGGTTCACTGGTCATCTCGGGGTGAGCGATGGTCTCAATATCCAGCGTGAAGCTCGGTTCTGTGTAAATCACAAAGCAAAACGTTTCACTGTGTGTGCTCCAGATATTGACTGAACACCAGCAACAACAATGCAGTCTTTCGTGATGCTAAAAATCACAAACATATGCATTGAATATGTGCTAATGCTTGTAGTTAAACACTTTCCGTCCAATTGGTATTATCGCGGCTTTTGTTAAAAAAAAGGGAGGAAAAATCTACTTGGACCTGCTTCAGCAGTGCCATTATGAGCAGCAGTTCCTCGAGCAACAGTTTACTTCTAATAATAACGCAGGAAGCTACTGAACTGCCTCTGGAGAAATGATTGCCATCCCGGCGGCACGTGGCTTTCATTTGTCCGTGCCCGGTTTTGTCCGGCGTGGCCAGACAAGTACCGGGCGGTGATCGCCGCTATGTGCTTTTGGACCTTGAATCCACCGAGCCCGGCGGCAGGCAGAAAAAAGAGATAAGACCGTTGACCGTGGGAGATGTCTCATTGTCAACCCTCCAGATTGCATCGTTACGCTTCAGCAAACGGCAAACGCGCAACTGCCCAAGGAGAGGTGTTGAATCGCGAGAGGTTGCCAATATTTTGCCATCTTGTTTACCAATCTGGGGTAAATAATGTATGCCCATCCAAAGGATGAGCATGATATAGAAAACTAAGTGATTTCATGCACGTTTGTGTGTTTAGCAAAGTGAAGGGTTTGGAGTGATGCATTTGGACGTCACACATGCACACAGCGAGCGCCTCATGCACAGTCACCATCTGCTTGAAGACACACGCACACGCGCGCGCACACACTTTGATGGATGAGGAAGTGAGAAGCTTCCCTGGCAATTATTCATGTGCCACTCTCACTCACTGGAATGCCTTCTTTCGTAAAGCAACACAAGCAGGCAAAATTCCATGCACAAAGTCTGCAATTTAGCTTTTTAGGGGAGGAAAAAAAAAAAGAAAAGATTCCACTCCCGAGTAACATGATACATTTACAACTGCATTTTACTTCAAAATAATTGAACGATTGATGGTGTTGGATTCCTTGAGGTTTTGATGTCTGCACCTTTGATTTGATGTTTACCTGTCTTGGATCAGATTGACAAGCTAGAAAAAGATAGCTAGATGAAAAATGAGGTTATCCACAATTTCAGAGATAAAAACTGCACTTATATAAATAAATCAATGTGTCCTCTGAAATTAAAGAAGGACTGAGGACAAGAAACAGACTTGCATATTTATTGTACTCAGATCGAGCAGATGACACATGAATTGTTAAAAGGTGCCATCACTTACACGTCTTGCTTTTGTGTTGCCAGCGGAGAGCGTGGGTGCGACACACTGATTTGATCCGGGCTCTGACAACACTACCCACCCACCCAATTCCTCTTTCACTTTTCACTTTTCCATTCAGCTGCGCATGTAAAACCGTTCGTGCGCTCACGCAACACGCTTGCCAAGACACGACAACCTGGTCAACATGGCGGGCGGAGAAGTATCGCACGAGCGCGGACAATACTGCGGTTTTAAATCACCGCCGGCACCAAGGATCCCTGTCGTTACGTTACTTCATTTTAGACTTCAGCGTGGGAGAAAGATTGTAAAAACAAGCAGCGAAAAGAGAACATTGACATGACGTGCCGTGTGTGAAGTTAGCGCGATGAAAACGCATCAATGTCAATAAACGGGATCACGACACTCGTTTCACAGGTTGAAATGTCATCGCGGCCTCGTACGTCCGTTACGCGGTAAAGATCATTGGCAAACCGTGTTCCCCGACGTTATCGCGGTTCATTATTCTGCCGTATCGCGGTTTTTTTAACCGATCGTTCTTTTAAGCTTCTTTACAGTATACTTCCGGTAATGCCCTTGCATGAGGCAAAGGAGCGCCACTTTTCAGCACTCTATCGAACGCCGAGAAAACAGTAAAACACAGCGAGCGCACTCACGTTGAAGCTGCTGTCGGCCACAGCTCTCACCCAGAAACTCACGCGCTGACAGAAAAGAACCGCTCGAACAAAAAGCAGCAATTCAGAAAGTGCAAGGCATATAACAGAGCTGCTATTTGAACGACGGTGGCATCCCTGGGAGGAAAGCAAGCTTGTTGTCAAAACAGCTCTGTGTGGGACGCGTCCTTTGGGGTTACGCAACGGTGTGCCATACGAAGAGCAGAGTACGAGAGGGCGCTCGAGACGCTCTGTCCGGAAATGGAAATTCTCGTAAATGGGAAACTTTTTAATTCCTTTGGCATTGAAGGTTCGACGTGGTAGTTATTTTCCATTTCCATTTGGATTATGAGGGGGGTCCTTGGAAAAAAATGTCTTGTAAATTGATATTTTGAGCAGTTTATTAACAACAATTCCAGCTGACAAAGCAACACAAATGCGCACGCGCACACACTTGAAAGTACAACCCAGGATGAGAGGAATTACCCGAGTGTGTGCGTATGAGCCTCTGTGAGCATGTGTGCGCTTCCAAAACAAGTTACAAATAAAAACCGTGTGTGTGTGCGTGCATGACTACTGGGGGGGGGGGGGGGGTCACATGTGTGTGTGCAGATGAAGGACGGAGGAATGTAAACCTCCAGGCTACAACGGAAGAGCTCTACCAGTTGGAGCAGCCTCACATCGTCAGTACATGGGACGCAAGTGTGCGCACACACAAACATGTGCGAGCACATCCCGAGTCCTGTTGGGATTTTCATAAGTGTGAAGGCTGCGAAAGCTGAAAACTGACAAGCAGCTGGCAACCAGCAGTCACACAGAGTCCCTCGATGTGACCCATTCTACCCATTTTGGATTCCGACAGTATGTGCGGAAAGTCGAGCGCAGAAGCTAAACCGAGGCCGAACGCGTCATCTTGGCCGGCCGAACGCCACGGTGCGGCTATCGACGAAAAACGGTCTGCCAAACCATTTTGAACTCTGTCTTCACAGGAGTTTTTTACTTTCCAAAACATACTTCTTAAGAAATATAAATACCATGTTTTATATGTTTGCTTGATAATCAAATGTTCATGTCTATCAGCAGCCTACACACATCCCAATGGCAGATTCGGGAAAATAAAAAAACAAGTCAGAAATATGAAGAAGAGCAGTAAAGTATTTTCTGTTCCTCTTATCCCAATTGGAATTGTATTTTTTGTACAGCAATATTAATAATATGGCTATTGTGATATACCTGCAACTGGCACGCTTACTCAGTGTGGCCTTAAGTGGTTGTCATGAGAATGAAGTGTTATTGTTCTCAAGTTTCTCTGTCACTTTCTAACTTTGTCTCCAAAACATCGAACCTCGGCTGTCCCTCTGATGAGCTCATTTCTAATTTTATCCAACCTGGTCACTCCGAGAGCGAACCTCAACATCTTCATTTCCGCCACCTCCAGCTCTGCTTCCTGTCGTCTCTTCAGTGCCACTGTCTCTAATCCGTCCATCATGGCTGGCCTCACCACTGTTTCATAAACTTTGCCCTTCATCCTAGCAGAGACTCTTCTGTCACATAACACACCTGACACCTTCCTCCACCCGTTCCAACCTGCTTGGAGCAGTTTCTTCACTTCCTGACCACACTAACCATTGCTCTGGACGGTTGACCCCAAGTATTTAAAGTCCTCCAGCCTTGCTATCTCTTCTCCCTGAAGCCTCACTCTTCCCCCACCACCCCTCCTTCTTCCACCTGCTCCAAGCTTTCACTGCAGATCACAATGTCATCTGCAAACATCATGGTCCACGGGGATTCCAGTCTAACCTCATCTGTCAGCCTATCCATCACCACTGCAAACAGGAAAGGGCTCAGGGCTGATCCCTGATGCAGTTCCACCTCCAAATTAAATTCATCTGTCACACCTACAGCACACCTCACCGCTGTTCTGCTGCCCTCGTACCTGTATTATTCTAACATACTGTACTTCTCCGCATGCAGTAGCACAGTTCCTCTCTGGGTCCCTTGTCAGAGGCTTCTAGATCTACAAAGACCAAGCTAAATCATTTTAAAAAAAACAAAAATCTTTTGGAATTCTGGCTAAAAAGTTCAACCTTAGCTCAGTTGTTTATTTTAACTTCCCCTCGAAAAGATTATTATTTTTTTCTCACCCCGATTGAGTTGTAAAGGTTATAGGTCAGCTCAATGGTGGAAATTAATTTATCTTGGTCTCATTTTTCTTTTTTTGTACATCACAAAAACCTTTTTATATGTAGTGTATGAATGCTCGCTGGTACGATTTGGATTATTAATTGCTGACATATATAGTCTCTGATTTGAGTATTCAACAAGAATGAAGAAAGAAGCGAAGCACGCGACATTTGACTTACTGATCTGCGACACCTTCACCGTCACGGCATTGGACGTCTTCTCCGCCGCCATGTGCCAGCGGCCTCCTCCTCCCGAGCTCTTGCCTCCTTTCTCGATGAAGGCGCGAACGCGGCAGGCGTACTCTCCTCCGTCTTCCGTGCTCACCCGCCTGACCGCCAGCCTGTACTCGTCGGCCCCGGTCCTCTCCATGCTCGCCTCGCGGCGATTTACTCGCCCCGAGCCGGCAGACATGTTGGAGATCACCACTCCGCCGCGCTCCATCGTGACGAGGTCCCGGCCGTCGGCCAGCCAAGACACTTCGAGGGACAGCGAGGGCAAGTTGTCGGCGGCGACGGCGCAAAGCAGCGTTAGTTTGTCGCCGGGGGCCAGGTGCGGGTTCGCGGAGGGTGCAGAGGAAGACGAAGACGACGAAGAAGCCTTCACGCTGAGGGACTGACCTTGAAAGGACAAGAGCAGACGGCAACAACCAGAAAATAACTTGACCATGCTGCTTTCATGCACCCTTCACACTTGCGGTCCTCCTTCATGTAACGTGCCAAATAATATGGATATAATTGCACACAAACCCCAGCAATACAAATTTGGGATTTCTTTGAATTCAAAACAAGCAAATTGCAATTCCCACATAATTTAAATTAAAAAAAATGACACAACCAAAGAGAAAAAAAGAAAGCTACATTTTTTCATACCAGTCCCAATATATCATAACGAGCTGAACGGTAATATGATGATAAAATGTGATCGCTGCGATCTCGGTGAATGCGTCAAGGCAGAAGCGGTGCAGCTCTTGTTACAATAAAATATTTACTTTGATTCGTTTTCATTCGAAAATTAGGATTCGGGATTTGTTTCTTCATTTTGTTTCGCTTTTCAATCTGAATCCCCACTGATTTGTTTGTAGCACAAATATATATGTATACGTATAATATAGAGTTTATTGAAGTATGGCGCTGTCATCAAATCAACACACAATCGAATTAGCATAAATGCTCGTCTCTCAGCATTCACACAAAGAAGAGCAGTTGAGATTGAAAAGTGCCTCCAGACAGGAGAAGATCTTTCAAGGTCCGAAATGGAAGAGCAACACATGTATTTTCAAGAGAGAGCCGTCTTAATTAAAAGGGGTTCAAACAGACAACTCGGACACGGTCTCCAATAGCAACCGAGCGAGCAACGTGCTGGGAAAGGTTTCTGTGTGGTGTCTGGAGCAGGACAAAATGAGACAAAGCGACTCTGTTTGACTTTTCTCATCTTCTTTGCTCAAGTTGCTCAGTCAATAAGAAAGACGGCAGACGCCAGACGTGTGTGCCGTGCGCATGCGAGTACCTGAGTGTGTACTTGTACTCGAGATTCAGCATAAACACTTAAGAGGATATGGTGACCCCCAAAGTTATAAGATGTGGTGGCTATGGCAACAACAATGAATGTGTGTGTGTGTGTGTGTGTGAGGGCCTCAAGAACACACGAAAACACTCCAGCGGTGAGGGTCAGCAAGCTCCAAGAGCACAGAGCAAAATGTTGGCCAGCCTCACAGCAAAGGTCACGTGACACTTTCCGTGTCCGACTGAACATTTTGGAGGAGCGCTCGTACTCGCTGACGGCAGACGAGCTGTAGCCCATCGCTGCCGACAACCGCGGACAAATGACCGTTCGCACCTTGGAGCAATTTAGAAGCATTTTGGGGGCTGTGGGAGGAAGCCACAGTACCTGCAGAAAATGCACAGAAGCGCGCAGGCCCCAACAAGACATTTGAACCCACCGTGAGGCAGACACGCTAACCGCCAGCCACCAAGAAAACATCGCCGCCGCATCTACCTGCACCAGTGATTTCATTCTTTTGCTGCCACGTCATCTTTGTAAACGAGAGTCGCCAGTGTAATTCTGGGGGGCACAGCGAAAGTGATTGCCATTGACCTGAACTGAAAATGATTACAAAAAACAAATCAATTAACGTGTTGTGTCTGGGGTTGCACCGCCAGATGTTCCCCAAAAGGTTTAGGTTTTTCTTCCCAAAAAAAAAATGGAATCAGTTCAGCGGAACCTGTGGGTAACAAGGATGAATCAAGTGGCTTTCGTAAAGAATTCTACAAAGAAGATGGCAAAACTTCCCGGCGTAGAAGCCACCGGGAACCAAACTTCTGTCATTTGGCATTTTCTCCCCGGTATGCAGACAATCTTTGGTTAGGTTGTCACCGAGTCGTTTAGCAAAAACATAATGGTTAGCATGGCTGCCGCTAATATCAAAAGAGCAACAGAAACGTCACTGAAATAGCCGTTTGCGCAATGATCGTGTCTATTTTTTTTTTTTAATCAACTTACTTCTTGAAATTGACCTCGTGTACCTTTTTATTTTGACTGATACGCCACACATGCGGTAGAGAGTAACGCTCAAATGATCATGGAAGCCGTTGGCCCGGTTTTTGTAATCGTTGCGTTTGCTCAAAGGGTGCGTAATTGCTTTCGTCACCCGGACGTTTGTGTGACGTCGAGGTGAAGAGGTCGATCGCGGCCCAAGATGTGCAGCCCGGTTCCAAATGCGGCGCTTCTCTAGAAGATGACCGTGTGGACACAGAAGCACAAGATGGAAGCCCGCTCTCACGGCAGCGCAGCCAAAGGATAAATCCAAGAGTAACGACAACTGCAACGTTACCAAATGGCTTTTCTTCTTATTTTTTATTTCTCCTCTGCGTTGCGAGAACGAGAGCGCTTCTTACCTGTCGGAGTAACAGCAACAGTTCCCATTTCCTTTACGCTCCCCACAATTGGAATCCATTTCCCTCCATTTTGGTGGGTCCACTCAGTTCCGTTGCACTCGTAAATGCCTTCGTCGGACGTTGTCACTCTGGAAATGACCAACTCGAACAATCCGCCCTTCCCGGGCGCCAAGCGGATGGCGCCGTCAGCGTAGCGGCGGGCGTACTTGGCCCCTGTGAGCACGTCGCCCTGAGGCCCGAACGTCAAAATCTCCTCCGATACTCCTTCCTTCTTCAGCGACCAGGTGACGGACAGGTAGGTGGGCTGGGTGAGTTCCCGGGTGACGTTGCACGAGAGCGTGACGTCGCTGCCCTCGGGGACGACAGCGGGCGGGGTCTGAGGGCTCACCTTCAGCGTGTTGGCGATGACTGGCAAAGAAGGAGAAAAACGTGTAAAACACAAGCCAAATGCCGACTTTCATGTAATAAGAGAGGAAATATTTGAAAAGGGGTTTCTTCAACTGGACCACTTTCAACTAGTAGCCCAAATGATCAGTTACACGAGAGTATTTCATAAATCAATATACAGTGGACCCCTGCTATTTGTGGGGGGCCAGACCACGAATAGCGAAAATCCACATATCATTGGAAAAAAAAATAAAAATAAATAAAATTACAAAATAATAAAAATCACCACCCAAAAAGCGTTTTTGGTGTTGTTCTGCCACCCATCCCAAAAAAAGTATAAAATAATTAAAAATAAATGGGAAAAAAAGAAAGAAAATCCACAAATAGGTGATTGTGCGGATGCCGAACTGCGCGTATGCAGGGGTCCGCTCGACAGCGCTTCAATTCATGAGACCACCACTTTAGTTTTTCTGTTTCACTTCTTGAAGAGAACGCTTTTATAGGAGTTAAATGTCCTAACTTTGATGAATTTCTTGCTTCTCAAGGTAGCCAGCTCAAATGGATATATAAAAGGAGAATTCCGTTTGAAATTACACACTCAAATGTCGAGACTTTGAATAAGTCGCATAAAAGCACTTCATGATGTCGGATGGCCTCGTAGGTTTTTTTAACTTGATTTTCTTGCTAAAATGTAAAAAGTCCTAAAAAAAAAATTCAGTAAAAGCCTTCTGGCATTGAACCAGGAAGTCGGCGCTCTCGTTAGCGTGCGCCTTTTCTCAATGTTGTGATGGCGTTCAGATCTCTGACAGCAGAATCTTTTGTAGCGGACGGCTCATTTAAACCAGATGCATGTCTCCTTTTTGCCATGAAATAAAATAACTAATAAAAGGAAGAAAACAAAACAGAATGCAGATAAGCTCTTCGCCTGAGATGCTCGCTGTGCCCTACTTTGTTAATTTCAAGGAGAGCCTGCAACTCACTGAAACATTTGAGAATAAATGAGCCAGAGGGAAACGTGTGCTTTTGGTAAAAGTGGCTCGCTGTCAAATCATTACCAAACCATCGTGGAGCGCTCGTCGTGATCGAGGTCGCGGGCGAGCTGGCCGATCACAGCACATTACGCCAAACGTAACGTTAACGCTGTAAGTTTGTAATGACTAATATGGCGCGGGCTGTTGTGTGAGCGGATGCAGCACACCCAGGGGAGTGTCGCTCGAGTCCAAGGCCACCCTGGGCTTCTTTCATTGGCTTCATTTTCAGTTGTGTGCCGCCATTTTTTCCAATCTCGCCATTTTTTCAAACACAAACGATTGGTTGCCAACAATTTTTTTTCGATAATTGACTAAATGACTCATTTTAACTCCCATTTATGACTATATAGGAATAGTGCGTTAAAATAACCCAGCAGATGTCTGTGAAGGAAGACTAATGCATTGTGGGCAGCACATTATACCACAGCTAATTTTATTTCCTGGGGAAAAGGAGCATTACAAACACACACACACACAACACAACACACACACTTTACTACCGTGTTGTACACCTAAGTGTAATTATGACTTTAAAGAGATAATAACGCTTGTTTTTTTTTACTGACAATGCCATTGAGGTGATACAGACTTTAACATTATGCTTATGTGGTTACAGAGTGTGTTGTAAATATTTTTGTTTATTTCGCTCCACAAGGGACGCGCACGGTCGGCGACTGGTTAGCACATCCGCCGCACAGTTCTGAGGATCCGGGTTCAAATCTGGCCTCGCCTGTGTGGAGTTTGGATGTTCTCCCCGTGCCCGCGTGGCTTTTCTCCGGGCACTCCGGTTTCCTCCCACATCCCAAAAACATGCATGCTTGGTTGATTGAAGACTCGAAATTGCCCGTAGGTGTGAATGTGAGTGCCAATGGTTGTTTGCTTGTATGTGCCCTGCGATTGGCTGGCATCCAGTTCAGGGTGTACCCCGCCTCTCGTCCGAAGATAGCTGGGATGGGCGTCGGCACGCCCGCGACCCGCATGAGGATAAGCAGTACAAAAGATGGATGGATGGGTAGCTCCACAAGAAGGGAACAATATGAAAATAGCCCTGCGTATAATTCTGTGCACAGGTAAAAACACGATAAATGCCTCTTTGATGGTGGTGACTATTATTTTCTTTATAAAGGCAGATATTTAATACAGCAGCGTAACAGACCCTAACCCGGCTTTTAGAATACAATAGTGAATATTAAAAAGTCTACACACCCCTATTCAAGACATTTCTGTGATGTAAAAAAAATGATCTCAAAACATAAATCATATGAAAACTTTTTTCCACCACTAATGGTGCCTGTACAACTCAACTTTCAAGTAGGGGAAGTAAAAATGAACTGAAATATTCCGATTGTATCTGCAACCCTTTATTGCTCAGTGACTGTTTTTTTTTTTGTCAATGTCTTTGTGTCTCCAAAGCGTTCTCTGTCAATTGACTGTCTGTTGTCGTACTCGAGCGGCTCCAACTACCGGAGACACATACTTGGCAAATAAAGAAGATTCTGATTCTGAAGGCGAGAAGGCTCGTACAGGATTCTATTCGCTGAAGAAAATCATAAATGTAAATTACCGTATTCACAGAACATACAGAAAAACAAAAAAGTAAATTACAGACAGAACACGTGAATGCAGAATAGGGATTTCATGACAATGAGAGAGTACAAGGAACCAATGTGAAGACCCAGGACAAGAGTAGATTTGTCTTCAAGGACTTTTTATAGGCTGAGTAAGATGATATTCGTAGCTCTCAGAGATAAATCCAAGTCACTCCAAAGTTTTGGACCTCTAAATGTTTTATCAAACTGATGAAAAGATGTCCGGCAGAAGGGGAGATGAAAATTGGTACCATGTGTAATAGGGTACAAATGAACGGCAAAGAAGCTTAAAAAAGTGTCAGGAAGAATTTGCTTTTCGATGAACAGCCAGAAGGGAAGATATTGAGCTTAGGAAAGGGTAATATTGAATATTGTCTAAAAAGAGGTGCAGATGGTTCATGTCTGCCAGAGTGAGAAATTGTTCTTAAAAATCTGGATTATCGGTAGTATTAGATGTTATAGGCCACAATAATGGTGGAAATTGAATGAATGAATTCATCTGGAAATGTATTATATGAGACCAAGATAGCTCCTCTTGGGGGGCAACCTAACCAGATGCCCGAGCCACCACATCTGGCAGCGGCTCTGCTCTGAGCTCCACCAGGATAACCGAACTTCTCGCCCTATCTCTAAGGGAGAGCCCGGACACCCTGCGGAGGAAACTCATTTCGGCCGCTCGCATCCGGGATCTCGATCTTTCAATCTTTGCGACCCACAGCTCGTGACCATAGGTGAGGGCAGGAACACAGATCGACCGGTAAATCGAGAGCTTCGCCTTATGACTCAGCTACTTCTTCACCACGACAGACCGATACAAAGTCTGCATCACTGCAGACGCCGCACCGATCCGCCTCTCAATCTCCTGTTCCATTCTTCCCTCACTCGTGAACAAGACACCAAGATACTTGAACTCCTCCACTTGGGGCAGGATCTCATCCCCCACCCGGAGAGGGCACACCACCCTTTTTCAACTGAGGACCACCGTCACAGATTTGGAGTTGCTGCTTTTCATCCCAGCCACTTCACACTCGGCTGCGAACCGCTCCAGTGAGAGTTGGAGATCACGGCTTGACGAAGCCAACAGAACGACATCATCTGCAAAAAGCAACAAAGTGATATTGATGTCACCAAACCGGACCCCCTCTACACCTCGGCTGCACCTAGAAATTCTGTCCATGAAGGTAACGAACAGAATCAGTGACAAAGGGCAGCCTTGGCGGAGTACAAACCTCACAAGAAACGAATCTGACTTACTGCCAGCAATGCAGACCAAACTCTGACACCGGTCGTACAGGGACCAAACAGCCTGTATCAGGGGGTTTGGTACCTCATACTCCTGAAGCACCCCCTTCAGGACTTCCCGAGGGACACGGTCGAACGCCTTCTCCAAGTCCACAAAACACTGGTTGGGCGAACTCTCGAGGACCCTGCCGAGGGTGTAGAGCTGGTCCACTGTTCCACAGCCAGGACGAAAACCACATTGCTCCTCCTGAATCTGATATTCGACTTCCTGACGGACCCTCCTCCCCAGCACCCCTGAATAGACCTTACCAGGGAGACAGAGGAGTGTGATCCCCCAATAGTTGGAACACACCCTCAGGTCCCGCTTCTTAAAAAGGGGGACGACCACCCCGGTCTGCCAATCCAGAGGCGCTACCCCCAATGTCCACGTGATGTTGCAGAGGCGTGTCAACCAGGACAGCCCCACAACATCCAGAGCCTTAAGGAACTCCAGGCAAATCTCATCCACCGCCGGCGCCTTGCCACCAAGGAGCTTCTTAACCACCTCTGTGACCTCAACCCCAGAGACAGAAGAATCCACCTCAGAGTCCCCAGACTCTGCTTCCTCATGGTACGGTGTATTGGTGGAATTGAGGAGGTCTTCGAAGTATTCGGCCCGACCGACTCACAACGTCACGAGTCGAGGTCAGCAGCGCCCCATCCCCACTATACACAGTATTGATGGTGCACTGCTTTCCCCTCCTGAGACCCTCACAATACGTTTATGTCTGCCAGGTCAGACCGGGATCGTCCCCCACCATTGGAGCCGAGAGTAGAGAGCTCTGGCCTGCTCTTCACTCGAGTGTCCAAGACATGTCCACGTGAGTGTTGAAGTCCCCCAGTAAAACGATGGAGTCCCCAGTGGGAGGGCTCTCCAGTACCCCCGCCAAGGACTCCAAAAAGGGTGGGTACTCTGAACTGCTGTTTGGTGCATAGGCACAAACAACAGTCCTCTCGTCCACCAGTTTAAACCCCAATGTACAGGCACCGAGTCGGCGAGCAATAAGTATGCCCACACCTTCTATGCGCCTCTCACCGTGGGCAACTCAGAGTGGAAAAGAGCCCAGTCGCTCTCAAGAAGACTGATACCGGAGCCCAAGCTGTGTGTGGAGGTGAGCCCGGCTATATCTCGTCAGAACTTCTCGACCTCACACACCAGCTCGGGTTTCCTTCCCTGCCAGAAAGGTGACATTACACGACCCTCGTCCCACCTTCTGTAGGCGGGGATCGGAAGGCCAAGGTCCCCGCCTTCGGCCGCCAACCAGCTCCCTACGCACCGACCCCCTTCCCCCCTCCCACAGGTGTTGAGCTTATGGGAAGGTGGACTCACGTTGCCTCTTCGGGCTGTCCCCGGCCAGGCCCCATGGGTGCAGGCCCGGCCACCAGATGCTTGCCTTCGAGCCCCACCTCCAGACCTGGCCCCATAGCGGGGCCCCGGTGAATCGGGCCTGGGCAAGGGAAACCTCAATCCATTTATTTTCATTATCATAAGGGGTCTATGAGCCGTATTTTGTCTGGTCCCTGTGTTGGTGACCCTACCAGGGGTGTAAAGACCCAGAAAACTTAGCTCCTAGGATCATCGGGACACACACATCACTCCGTCATGATAAGGTGACAGCTCAGGGAGGGCTTTTTAACATCCACAGTATATAAATATACTGCATACCTGTGTTTAGGACCAGATGCATTTCAGGACGAAAGTGGTGATCGTTACATTGTCAAGAAAAGTAAGAAGGATTTAGTGAGGCCACAACAGCAGTCCAGAGCAACTTGTGGTCAGGGTGGCTGTGATGTGAGTGTTGATGACAGATAGCGAAGGCAGAAAAAAAACACTATCAATTAAAATTAGCCTGAACCGAGTTCTCTAACCTGCAGCGACCTCCACTTCACTTGTTTCTTACATAACCAAACACCCTCATCGGGGAGATAGGCGCCGCATGTGTGTGTGTGTGTGCCGTGCGCGTGTGTGTGCGCGCGCATGAGTCTCGACTGGTACACACCCTGCAGCGGCAAATCAGACTCATCATCTCAGCTAGCAACCTAGCGCCTCCCTCACACAAAAACAACATGAATATTCTTCGCCTTGTGCACAGCAATGTGCGCGCACACACGCGCATGCACACACGATCCACATAACAGTTCTGCCAAGTTAATTCTGGTCTAAATTTAACAAGGTGCCGGGGGAGCTGAGCTCGGGAGCGGCTGAACATGATTGCGCATTATGGAGCTAAATAACCTGTTCTCAGGCGTCACCGCTTTTTGTGTCAAATATCTTTCACAAATGCCAAACACGCATCTTTGCGTTTCTGCATGTTTGAATCAGGATAGAGGTAGCTTCACACCAATACAGCCCCCACCCAAAAAAGATATTTACTTGCCTAGTGGGTAACTGCAGGCCAGAAACCCAATTAAATTCAAAGGAAAATGCTGAATACATGATTTTCAAAATCATTTGTCATAAAATAGGCCGAATTATGCAGGAACTGAGCTGCGCTGTTCCCTGCTTCCATGAGTGGCACCAATCAAAGAGAACAAGAAAACAAACAAACAAAAAACATTTCGAGCAGGATATTTAAGAATAACACTGGTCAACAACAAATTAATTTTCAAAGATTTTTTTTTTTAGCTGATTTAGTACAATTTTGATGTGCTGAATCCAAATATCACCTTGGTTTTGCTCAATCAGGTCAACTTTTTGAACTATGGCCACATGTTTTTGTTTCCATGTACAGGTATTTTTGTTTAGAGGTTCAAATAAATGTCCTGAATTGTTAACAATGATGATGTAACATTCAATTTACAGCAACTTACTTCTATCAATGTCTTCTAGTCAATTCTACATTAAGCAAAGTTTGTAACATTTGATTAAAAAACTTAAATTGGCATCAAAACCTGACCTGAAAAAGAGAAATCAATGTCATTTTCCGATTCAGCCGTGCCAAATTGTCCTAAATCAGTTGAAAAAAAATAATAACAATAATAATAAGCTTTTTGTAACTCAGTGTAATTCTACCAACTTCATGGGTATCCCAGCAAAAGGGAGGTCACAGTAGCTTGCTCGAGGGCACCTCAACACTGCTCGGAGCGCTAGCATTGCTCCGAAATCAAGCCCAGCTTCCTTTTTTTCTTTTTTCTTTTTGTTCACTGCATTTGGCAAAGGACGACTCACAGGCCTACTCGTTTTGGTGAGGGGTCAGTCCAAGGTCAAGTTTCAAGGAGTGAAATTCTGTCAAAGAAAGCGGGAAGGAATCCCGCTTTACGCGCGTGTGATTTTTTTACAACAGTGAGGCTAAGGCCTGTTCGAAGATGGATGGATGGATGGATGTTTATATAAGTGAGCCGTTTTCCACATGACATTGTGTACATTTTATCTGATGGAATTTACAAAGGTCCTCTCTCCATCTTTAGCAAGCGCTCGAGCTCGATGTGTGTGAAGCACGTCTGTGTGAAAGCCAAAATAAAAGCTGAGACTTTGTAAACGAAGCCTTTGTGGCCGCTCGCGTCGTCGCGTTGAAACATGTTCAGCGGAGCATTGCTAAGTCATGGCACTGGCTGTTAAATGAACCGTAGGCAGATAAACTCACTTTAAAAAGTCAAACTAGCCGGCCTCCTCTAAAGCTTTACTAACAGCACGCACACGCACGCCTCCCCCATACCGATGAGTTGGACCTGGGCCTCGTAATTGCCACCGATGACGGAGTCGGTGCTCGGCGTTTGGCACCAGTAGAAGCCGGCGTCTTGCGTCTCGGCCTCGGCTATCTTCAGTTCCACCGCGTTGTCGCGGAGACGCAGGACGGAGATGTCACCGGACGCCACTCGCTTGCTGAGCGACGTGTGCGAGTAGCTGGCATCAAAGGTGGAGATGATTTTCATCTGCTGTCCGTTGGCCTCCCTGGACATCACCCATTCAAAGTCCTGGAGGACAGCGGAGGAGAAGCTCAGTTCAAGACCAAAAAAAGAAAGTTGCCGTGAAGCACAGCAGAAAGGACCCACCTGCTCACGAGGCCCCATGTAGTCGTTGACGTCGCATCTGATGGAAACCGGCTGACCCTCCACGCGAATCAAGGGGCCGGGAGACACCGTCACCACCCGGGCCAGGCACCCGCCTCCAGTGGATAGCAAAGAGCAATTACTACCCAAACAACAACAAACAAACACAAAAAGCACAAAGACCTCTGCCAAGGCTCAAACATTTGTCACCTGTAAAACGGTTGAGAGGATAGTCGGGAGGTCAAATTTGGAATTCATTGGTACAAAATGCCCAAATATTCTGCATCGGAAGAAAAAGAATTCGAGCTGTGAGCAGCCGTGGACAAAACAAAGCAATTTTAGGAGGCCTTTACTTGGGTTCTAATTACAACGTAACCTGATGAGACGACCGATACAAAACCTCTTCAATGAGATTTTGTTGGGTTTTTTTTTTCCCTCTCAAAATGAGCATTTGGACACGAGATGAGAAAAAGATGACACGTGTATGAGATGAATTCAATCTGTGGTACGTTCACATAGCAAATCTTTATTTGCAATTTTTAAGATGTTTTTATTGTGAAATATTTCCCCATTTTAATTCCTAATAACGTTGTCGTTTTTTTTCTGTGAAGAGGTTGCATGTCCCCCTGCGCTTATGTGGCTTCTCTCCAGATTCTCCGACTTCCTCCCACAGTCCAAAAACATACAGCCAGGTAAATGATTGATTAATTCCTTCTCCGGCACTTACAAATACAAATATTTAATGTTTTGCCGCAGCATTGACCTTTGAGCACAACAAGCCCACCATAAACATGAATCAAACATCTATTTCGCAAGAAAATGTCTAGTTGCTTGATGATCAACTAAAAAAAGCTTCCATTTGACTGACAATCGGCAACCCAATGTCAAGCCTTCAGCTGGCCATCTTTGGAGTCATAAGCAGTATAGAAGATGACATCGTGACGTGATGATACTTATGTCATCGCTTTGCGCATATTCACCAAAATAAAATGGGAGTATACAGTACTTCCAAAAAGGACGTGTTGAAATAGTGTGAAGAAGTTGCGACAGCAAGTTGCACGCCAACAAGCACAAACTGAGCGGCACGCTGGCCTCCAGCTTCCAGCCAGCAAACATTCCGTCGACCAAGCGGACACGCATCAACACGCAGCGAAGAGGAGGCGGGCGAGTTGCGGCTGAAGAGAATTCATGTGAATGATTGCGTCAGCAGATTACGATGATCGCCCATCAAGCGGAAAGCGTGACAATTTACAATCCATCGTTTCCCCTCTATTAGCGACGGTTGTCATCGCATTAAAGCAAATTTAAGAGTGACGGGGCAAAGTGTGACATCACCCCCTCAAAGCTCGAACTGACCTTTGAACTCCGCTGAAGGCGGTGCGTTTGAACCAGACACGCGTAGGAACCAGCAACCTTTACTCTGTTACATCTACTCCAGGAACTTTTGGGGAGACATCGTACTTGTCAGAATAGTTTTAATGCAATTCCAATTTTGGTTAAGAAGATAAATTGAACGACATTCTGCTCACCTCTTGTATTTTTATCTCCAGGTATCTATTACTGTTTGCGCAATCTATTTCGGTTGGTCAAAGAGACTTGTGTCACATGACCGTTTCAGACATAACTAACGAAGACGCTCGACTCCATTTCGGCAATCGAAAGGGAGCCTTGCCCGGCGGTCACGTGACCGCACACTCTCCAGTACGCGCAAGCAAAGTTTCCCATCTATATTTACCTTCCAGCTCCGGCTCGATTGCAACCGAGACGGAGTAGATAAAATGGCCGGATGGGCAACGGAAAAGAAAAGCTATGTCATGCGCTGTCATTTGTGCCTGCCTAAAACGGTCAGCATTTCAGCCTCCAAGAACGCAACTCAACAGGCCGCCTCCGTCTGCATTAGCAAAATAATAAAAGCAGCAGGTCGTCCGGCCCACTCGGAAGCGTTTGCTCTCTCTGTTCCTCGCAGGAGAAAGGCTTGTGCACGTTCAAAAGAAGCAACCTCAACCTCCTTAATGTACGGCGCTGAAGCTAAACATAGAAGTGGGCAGAATGCAAATGAAACACATGTGCGCTTATTGAAAATTGACGGATATATGGATGCTGTGTAGGCTTTATTATTATTATTAAGGCGAGGCAATTCTTCAAACATGTATGCCCAATAAAACCAAAGTTTTTGTCAGCGACATAAATGTGATTTAGAAATGACTTTCAATTAGGAATGCACAGAGGTTGACATTTTTAGACATTTCTGGAAAGCTGGAGGTAAATTTCCATAGGAAGTTACGATGGGGAATTCTGAAAATGTTTGTCAAGGGATTTACGGGAATTGACGGGAAATTAACGGAAATATTATATTCAAGCATAAATAATAAGCAGATATTCATGCAAATGAATAATTGAAAAGCATGACATTCCAACACATTTGCAAATAGAACTTCAAGTGTGGAATATTTTAGAGAAGATTCCGTTTTTTTATTGAAGAACAAAACCATGTATGTAGAGTTAAATATTACTCATCTCCCCCAACCCAATCCATTCCAAACGAACAAAACGTCCCGTCCCCCCTCCCATCAAAAAATAGCAACCAAGGCCCATTTCAAATGCTAAATGAGAAAATGTCCCATTCAACGTGCAAATCAAAAAGCATCTCAAGTCTAATTTTGCATTTTTACGGAACGCTTTCAGGCATGCTTCAAATCGGCTTCAATCGGGATTACGCTAAATATATTTTTCAAAACTATATTTAAGTTCCCTACTTGTGGAAATTCCTGGTCTATTGCCATAAAGTCCTGCCGGTTCCCATAAATTCTTGTTAATTCCAATGGAATTTTTCCAAGTGAAATTTTACAGGACTCGTTGAGATGCCAGGAAAGAAGAAGGACCGCTTCACTGGTAGGTGGCCACCGTTTACGTTTGGGGAGTGGCCTCCAAAGGTTGCTCTGCTCCCTTTCACTTACTTTCTCTACACAGCAACGAAAGCTGACCCGCTCGCTCGTTCCACTTCCATTTGGGATGACGACCATGAAGACTTTTCTCAAAATGAGCGGCAAAAGTTCAGAAACCCGATGAAGTGAGAGCGGCACTCAATGGCCGCCGTGTGCGCAACCTTCGCCTCGTGAAGGAAACGGGTTTTTTTTTAAATCAAGAACTTTTAGTCAGAAACCGTCCAAAGTAAGCATATGGATCAAACTATTGCGTACAAACATAATCCGCTCGCAATAATTGTACATACCGGCACACGGCCGTTAGACACGCCGTGCATCGGCACCGCACGAGAGCATTTTTCTATGGGCTGCTCTTGTCCGCGTCCGTGGCCAAGTGGGAACCGGCTCAACGTAGTGTTTGCCGCAACTGGGAAAGTGATCATGATCAACTTGGCCAAACTGCAACCAAAAGCTGCACATTGCGACATCATTGCATCCATCAATCTCTGAACGTCCAACCAGTCGCACACGATTCTGCCAAAAGTATTGGCACACCTGCCTCGACTCAGATATGAATTAAAGAGACATCCCGTTCTTGATCCATAGTTTAATATGACTTCGGTCCACCATCTGCAGTTTCTGCAGTTCGAATAAAACAGCAACTCTTTTGGGAAGGTTTTCCACAAGGTTTAGCAGTGTATTTCTGGGAATTCAAGACCATTTTTCCAGAAGCGCAACTGCGAGGTCACACACTGATGTTGGACGAGAAGGCTCTCAGTCTTCGCTCTAATTCATCCAAAAGTGTTGTATCGGGTTGAGGTCAGGATTGTGCATGCCAGTCAAGTTCATCCACAACAAACTCTCTCATCCGTGTCTTTAAGAACCTTGATTTGTGCACTGGTGCACAGTCGTGTTGGAAGAGGAAGGAGCCGGGTCCAAACTGTTCCCACAAAGTTGGAAATGTCTAAAATATTCGCCCCTGAGCTCCAGTGAACTCCAGGAAGTCTGAATGCTTCAGCATGCCAAGAGATTTTGGACAGGCAAACAGTTCGGGGATGACCCCTTCCTGTTCTAACACGTCTGTGCACCAGTGCACAAAGCAAGGTCCATAAAGACATGGATGAGAGAATTTGGTGTGGGTGAACCTGACTGGCCTGCACAGACTCCTAACATCAAACCCAGAGAACACAAGTGTGCACACCGTCATAACTGAGACATGGCTATGTTCAGAATTAACCAATCACATTCAAACGTGTTAAATAGGAGTCAGCACAAATTTGCCACCTCCTAAAGTGCCTCTGATTAACCCCTAAATACATTTTTGATGTTCTGGTAGAATTTTCCTGCCTTTTTTCTTGTTTGTTTGTTTGGTTTTCATTCTAGCAGAAGCTCAAATGTTTTGTGTTAACAGTAACACTGACAGCTATTTCGAACTTGGAATTATGACCAAAAAGTTCAACTCTGGTTTCATTGGACGATAACAATATTTCCCAAACACGTGTGGGAAAATGTGTTATGCTCCAGTCAGACCAAGGGGGAACCTTTTGGCCATAAACCTAAAAAGTACTTTTGGTGCAAACACAACACTGCTCATCACCAAAAGAACAGCGCAACTACATTCAAGCATGCGGTGGTGCAAGCTGGAAGGAATTATGACCAGTTCCACATAAATCAGTGTTAGCACAAAATCGTCAGGCTTAGACAAAAGAAGAAAAAGAAAAGAAATATGTGCTGAAAAGCCCAAATGTATTTGGAGTCAATCTGAGCACTTAAAAATCCTATTTAACATGAGTTTGAATGTGACCGGTTAATTGTGAACACAGCCGCGTCCCTATTTCTAAAAGGGTGTGTGCACTTGTGCAAGGACATTGTTTCAGTTCTTTACTTTATTTTTTTTTAATTCAATTGCGCTGGACTGACTAGATAAAGGTCACATTAATGGTGGGAAAAGCTTTGAAATGATTTATCTTGGTCTCGCTTTTTATTTATTTTTTTATATTTACAAAATAAATACATTCCGTTCTGCGTTGATGTCGATGTAGTATAAAGGAAGAAAAAGACAAGCCGATTGCTCGACGAACATATTTGCCTAACGCCGCTCACGGAGTCGCCGAGTTTTGCATCTTTCGTTAGATAAATTAATTGTTGCCCAGCTTTCTCTTTTGCAGAATCACACTAGCCGCACCACAGGAGCGCTGGCGACATTTGAGCATCTGACACGAGACTCGTTTCAGCCAAGACGCGCGCACGCAGCTCCGATGACTAAACATATGGTAATATGTCAGCATCGCAATCGGGTTTGGCCCTCGGGTGGAAATCTGCCCGATGACTCAGTAGTCACGAGGTCCTCAAGTCCCAATTGAGGACCGAACGGACGACGATCCCGTAGAAACGTGATGAAATCGAGTCCCAATTAGCGGGGAAAATGAAACCCGGGAACGAGAAGTGACAAGTGAACTCAGGTGAAGCACAGATTGTTTTGTTTTTTTTGCTAATGGAGGCTGAAATTCAATCTACTCCAAGCTGGCAGGGTGTCCATTCGGTTTTTTTTCTGGTCAAAATGAAAAGAAGTGCGTTTTTTACACACCGGCTAATTGCAGTTGTCCTGCTGCGGGCGTGGTTGGCTCGCGGTCTCGACGGGTCGGGCGCCCCGGGCCCCAGGGGGCCCCGAGCCGAAGGGGGGCCCGACAAACGTCCGGCATTGGCCCGACTGCGGAGGCCCCTAACTAGCTGTTGCTGGCTAATAGGGGGCCGTGACAGACAGCTGATATTGGTCTCTTTCAACGACACGTCCAGAATGGGGAATCTTCCTAATGGGGTCCCAAATAGCAGGCTTTTGTTTTCTCTTAGTTTTTGTGGGGCCGGTGGGGGGGGGGGCTTCTTGGCCTTTCTCGCACGGGACTGTGCGTGGGTGTCGACAAACAAATCTTGAGCCTAATACTAGGCGATTTTTCAAGGTTTCTGGAAAAGCAACTCCAACGAAGAAGAAGAGTCCAGTTGCCTCCATTGACCATTTGCGGATGGATGCCCGAGAAGCTCCACATTTCCCTTGGCAAGCATTTCGGGACTCAAAGTGTGACAGTCGGTTGAAGATGACTTGGACAATTTCGGAAAGGGAACTGCGGAAGCACAACGTCGTGCTGTTGCTTTTGATCCGACGACATTCAACGACAAAATGATTGAGCGATTTCAAGCGCTCACTATTGACTACGAAATCCGCTGTCAGGGCAACCGCGAAACCGGATTCGGACACGCGCACGTCGACTGAAGGAAACCTGAACATTTGCGGAACCCGTTTCACATTTTTAAATAAACATTGGACGCTTTTAAGCGAATACGACTTTGGAATTTGGGATTTGCGGATGAATCGAGTTGATCCCGAAGTGGTCGGCGTGCGGTACCGACTTGAACAGTTCCAGAAAGCGAGACCACTGGAAAACGCGGACCTCGGTCGACTCGGACCGGCAACAGTCGAGCGTCGTCTTACCCAACATCGACGTCGCCCACAGCAGCGGCAGGAGCTGCTTCGGTGTCATTTCGCAAACAAAACCACAACAACAAGAAAAAGAGCTTCTTTGTCCACTTTGGGGGGCAAATAAAAAAAAGTGCCCCCCCCCCCTCCTCCTCCTGCCGCTGTCGCAGCCTTCAAGAAACTCTGCCGGCCACTTCGGCACAGCACGAACGGGCTCCGATCGCCAATTGCAATTCCAAGCGAGTCTTCGGACGGGCGGCACACGAGACACGCTGCGATCCGGACGTCGGTCGCGGCAGGTAGGAAGGAAGGACGGCGAGGGGGAGGGGGGCGGGGGGGGCCTGGCCGGAAGCTGGGTGCCAAGGAGGACGAGGGGGCGGAGAGAGAGAGAGAGAGAGAGAGAGAGAGACTCACGCTCAGATTTTCTTCCAATTGAAAATCTTCCTGCCTCGAACTGCAACTTCTTCAAAATACGTCATCATTCACCTGCCGGCAAACTGAGGGCCGAGGGCCCCATTCTGCACACTCCGTTCTTTCGCCCGGCCCGCTCCGCGTTATTTCTAGAGCACTTGACAAGAAAAATAACAACAACAACTGGAGTTGGAATCACACACAAGATCCAACAAAAACCACAATCATAATAACAATCCGAATAATAATCATAATATTCGAAGTCTGTGTTAAAGAGTCCAGAGTGTCAAAATAGACAAAATACGAGACCTTGAACAAAAGGCTCTTTTTGCACCTCACAGATAGACTTTATTCTCTGCCAATTAAAGCGCTTTACTGTGTGTGTGTGTGTGTACAAATAATAATTTAAGCGTGGCCGTTTCAGCCTGGGGAACATTTCCACAGATATGAACCAAGGTGGCATCTAAAAATGGCAGAGTTAGAAATGTTCTCTCTCTACCGTCATTGAGAAGATTCTGTGAAAATGACCCCAAATCTTGCAGCCATGCTATAAAGTGGAGCATATTCATTCATGTTTATCAGTTTCCTACCTCATCAAATCGGCGTTGATTACACCGGTCGACATAAACATTTGCCGTCCCAGATTTTTAAGCTGCTTCAGGACAATTTGATTGCGCCGATTCCAACTATCGATCAGGTCAACTTTTTGAAGGATGGCCACAAATCCTGTGTTTTTGTTTGTTTTGTTTCCAACTAAACGATGGCGCCCGTGCAGCCGGTTAACAACGTGGCATAAAAACCTGCCCAGAACAATTCCGTTCCAATTCAGCCATGCAAAATTCTTCTCAATCAATTGAAAAAAAAAACAACCTGTTTTTCGTAAGCCAGTGCAATTACTGTGATCGTCATCAGTGCGTCTTCATATAGATGAATGTCACGAACGACTGAAAGGTCATTGGAGCAAATGTTCATTTCCGAAGTGCGTATCAAATGGTTTCCGTTCGTCAGTCCCCAAGAAGCGGCTCTCACTTCCCGAAAGCTCGTTGTTGTCCACGTGTGCTCTGTGATTGGAGGAATTTCTTTCTTTCAGTCGTGCTCGTCTCGGCACGGAGCAATTGGAGCACACGGCGGATATCTTGTTAGCCACTGCGATGTTTTTCTATTATTTGACGAGCTCTCTTCCTTCGTGTTTGTCACTTCGTGAGGGTTTTCACAACAGTCGACATTTTCCGCGCTGAGAAGGAAAACGTCCACGCCGCACCCAAATAAACAAGAGGAACTGCGAGTCACACCTCAAAGGTCAAAGGTTGACAATGTGAGGAGAGCAACGTCAAGTGCCGTGTGTGTGTGTGTGTGTTTGTGTGTGTGTGCCTCTTACAACTTTATGTCCCATTCCTCTCATGAAAGACTGAAATCTGGTTTAAAGGTCAAAAGAAAATATGGATTAAGTAGCGTCAAAGTACCAGGAAACATTAAAAAACAACAACAACAACACTACCATCTTGTGGGCATAATGGACCAATGCAGTTGTTGTTGTTTTTGGACTTTTGAGACGTAGACTTTGTTACTTATCGTTAAAATTCGGGGGTAAATGACATATATGAGGAATTTGAGGAATAAATGCATCAAAATCACTGCGATGACATTTGACCCGATGACAGCTGAGCGGACAAAGCATGATTCGGATATGGAACAAAAAAGAGAGACCGCAGTCCTCCGTCACCAACTTCCCTTTGTGCAGAAGCTCAGCGAGGACCGCAAGCACCTTTGTGCAGAAGTGCGCCGCGTCTGCTTTGTGCTCACACGCCTCCCTTTCAGCGCACAGCACAAATGTCTGGTCATACAAATCATTTTGAAGTCCTGCACTTTCGAGCACATCGAACAGGCTCAACTGTTCAAGTGGAGGCCCGAATGGCTTCACTCGTGCGCACAATGAAGTGGATACATTTGAACTGAATAATTGCCATTTCTTTTCAAATGTGCAAGAGAAATTGCTCATCAAGTTTTTAGTTATGACAGAAACATTCTTGAAACAGGGCTTTCTGACTGTCTTAATTTGTATTGTCTTATTTGTTATGAATGAGTTTTCCAGAGGGGCGGTGCGAGCTAAGCGTTTTATTTTATTTTTCTTTATTCATCCCTTGAGGCAAGTTCGATTGTCACAGCAGCAATATTCACCATTACAGCAGCAAAAAAAAAAAAAGAGTAAAGCAAGTAATGAGAGAAAAACTATTTCCAAAAACCCCTCAAATAGCAGCAGCTATAGATTTTTCACTGAAAACATGAATATTTTTGCCCTACTTTATTCAGCAGAGAAGTATTTTGATTTTTTTGGTATGTTATTAGAGTGGGATTTTGTGTCGGAAGATAAGGCTTGACATAAACTAAATGCATACGCAGGCATTTATTGAAACAATGTTTGTTAATTGTGATTGCACAACTCCACTGCATCATACTGAGAGGTGTTGTTAAAAATCTCGTACTGTGGATATAAAAAGTAAACACACCCCTGTTATTTGAAAGCATGAGCACCAGTGCCACGGTGGTTGACTGGTTAGAGCGTCAGCCTCACAGTTCTGAGGACCGGGGTTCAATCCCCTGCCCCGCCTGTGTGGAGTTTGCATCTTCTCACCGTGGGGTTTCTCCGGGCACTCCGGTTTCCCCCCACATCCCAAAAACACGTGTGCGAGGTTGATTGACGACTCTAAATTACCTGTAGGTGTGAATTGTTGTATGCCTGCGATTGGCTGAAAATGGATGGATGGATGAAAAACATGAGCCTAAGATCATTTCGAAAACCTTTTCCACCTTCAATGTGGCCGATACCCTGTACAGTGCGCAGTATATTCTCCTCGCCGACTGGCTGTCGCGACTCAACGTCACGTGAGTTCGCGTCTCGAGAATTCGTGTCTCGAGTTGCATTTTCCCAACTCGACTGAATCGGCGGAGAAGCTAATTATCGAGTGTTCGCCTGACTCGCGTTACGTCAAACCCGTCTTTTGCATCACCTGACACAAATTGCCGCTTATTCAGGCATTTGTATCGACTTTCTACGTAATCGGGTCGCAATCGGTCTGGACACACTGAAAGGCTCCAGTTTGAGCCGAAGAAAAACGCCTCGAAGCAAGATGCTACCGCCACCAAGCTTCACTAAAGGTATTGCGTCCTTTTGGTGACGAGCAGTGTTGCGTCTGTGCCAAACATACAGTGGGTACGGAAAGTATTCAGACCCCCTTCAATTTTTCACTCTTTGTTATATTGCAACCTTTTTGTTAAAATCATTTCAGTTCATTTTTTTCCACATTAATGTACACACAGCACCCCATATTGACATAAAAAACGGAATTGTTGACATTTTTGCAGATTTATTAAAAAAGAAAACTGACATATCCCACAGCCATAAGTATTCAGACCCTTTGCTGAGTATTTAGTAGAAGCCCCCTTTTGAGCTAATACACCCATGAGTCTTTTTGGGAATGATGCAACAAGTTTTTCATACCTGGATTTGGGGATCCTCTGCCATTCCTCCTTGCAGATCCTCTCCAGTTCTGTCAGGTTGGATGGTGAACGTTGGTGGGCAGCCATTTTCAGGTCTTTCCAGAGATGCTCAATTGGGTTTAAGTCAGGGCTGTGGCTGGGCCATTCAAGAACAGTCACAGGGTTGTTCTGAAGCCACTCCTTCGGTATTTTAGCTGTGTGCTTATTTTTGAAGGTGAACCTTCGGGGCAGTCTGAGGTCCAAAGAACTCTGGAGAAGGTTTTCTTCCAGGAGAACCCTGTATGAGCTCAAGAGGGGGCTTCTACTACTCAGCATAGGGTCGGAATGCTTGTGGGTGTGGGATATGTCAGTTTTCTTTTTTTAATAAAATGCAAAAATTTCAACAATTCCGTTTTTTTTCTGTCAATATGGCGTGCTGTGTGTTCATTAATGAGGAAAAAAATGAACAGAAATTATTTTAACAAAAAGGTTGCAATATAACAAAGAGTGAAAAATTGAAGGGGTCTGAATACTTTCCGTACCCAGTGCATATTTTGAAATGATGGCCAAAATGTTCAAGCTTGGTTTGATCGGCTCATATCACATTTTCCCACGTGTTTCGGAGAGTCTGTTCAGTTCACAGTCGTGAAACCCAATTATCTTAGTTGTTCATTTTTACGTGCCTGCTTGAAAAGATGAACAAGAATAATCAAAGTTATGCAGGTTATGCGTCACATTAATAGCGGAAAAAGTTCTTAAATGTTTTTTCTCGGTCTGATTATTTGTTACTCACAAAAACCTGGCTTTTGAACAGGGGTGTGTAGAGTTTTTATATCCACTGTAGGCAAATTAGGGATCCTAAATGCTGTCAGATGATGATGATAATGATAATGATGATGATAATATTTGAAGGTGAGGGATTGTCACATTCTTCGTGCTTGAGTCTTCTTCCTGGGCTGAGGAAGAGGAGGAGCCTGCTCGCCCGTGCCCGCAGGTTCGGAGCCCTGAAGGGAGGTAAGAAGGAGGTGAGGTGAGGTGAGTGGACGGCGCTGCTCTTGTTCACAGTCAAGCCTCTCAACATGTCCGAGGCCCCCAGAGGGGCCCGGACCGGTGTTTGAGAAGCCGTGCTTCCCACACTGTGTCGATTACGTATCTTTCCTCCGACCTGTGCTGCTCTTCGGGGGCCGGTCGTCGGCTGCTGTGGCTCGCCGTGCCGGTTGCCGCGGTGTTGCCGAGGTCCGGTTTGACCCGCCGGCCGCTCCCGGTGATGAGGATGATGATGGCGATCCTCATTGGGTGGGTGACGACATTGATGTTGCTGCCCTTCAGGATT
The DNA here is from genome assembly GCF_024500385.1 of Phyllopteryx taeniolatus. Classification (NCBI taxonomy): domain Eukaryota; kingdom Metazoa; phylum Chordata; class Actinopteri; order Syngnathiformes; family Syngnathidae; genus Phyllopteryx; species Phyllopteryx taeniolatus. The sequence continues at coordinate 12,263,370 of NC_084502.1, read as the reverse complement.
GGTCCACCCCAAACGAAGCTCCCCCTCCTCTGTTGGAATTGAATGAATGAACGGGATGAATATTTCTTATCTTATTGATGGATTTGTTCCAAAGTGTTGCCTTACCTTGAACTTGTTTATGTTTTTCTTGTACGGCTCGGACGCAGCAAACGATTAAGATGATTAGCAACAACAGCGCAAGGCCTGCGCAGGACAAAAAGTCAAAATGACTCGTAAGACATGCTCGAAATATTGTTTTTTTGTTTCATCGGTGAAGCGAATTTACCTCCCATGCTGGCCAGGATGCTCACCATGATCCGAAAATCGAGGCCAAATAACTCTTTGGGGAAGATCGGCGTGCCAGTAAAGATGCCACAGTGAGTCCGGCAGCAATGGAGACAACTGCAGAAAAACTTTTCTGGCTATGTGGACAATACTCACTCGAGCCGATGCACTTTTGGATCACACTCTCGCTGCTCATGGAACTGACGCGATTGGAAACTTTGCAAGCGAACGAATCGCGAATCACCTCGTCGGCAACTCGCAGCACCGTCCGTCCGATTTCCTGAGGCAAAACTTTTCCATTCTGAAACCACGCAACAGTGGCGTTCGGCGTCTGTGGGTCAGAAAGTAGTTCAGAGTGCTTTTTTTTTTTTTTTTTTTTAAATGAACAACAAAAGAGATTTCAAGCAAAAGAAATGTTATTTATGACCAGGTATTGAATCTACGCACATGTGATCAGGTTCAATAAAAGACATGTATCTTCGTCTTTGTGAGTCTTCTCAATTTTGATCTGCATACATTAAAAATGTTTTTCCCCGATTCAAGCCCCGTCATGAAAAGGTTGAGCTCAAAGCCTGAAAGTCTACAAAATCTACAGTATGTAAAAATACGCGTATATACTGTTTACATCGGCTCGTCTTTCCACAGAGACTAAAAGGTAGAAACATGCATTCATGTGTCGAAATGATCATTATGGTGTACTGAAAAACTTTTTTTTTTTAAAGTTGTCTGTTATTAACATGTACGTTTATAATTGAACTCATGTTGCATGTTGATTGTATGTATTTTGACTACATGAAAAAACAACAACAAAAAAGTGTGTTGGCCCTTACCTGACCAGCAGGCATGCATGTGAATTTCACATTGGGCAAGGCACATTCCATTTTCAAGCTCAGCTTTGGGACCGCATCTGATCACATTTGAAAGGTCAACAATTACGCTTAAAAGCCGAGTTACATTTGAACCCTCATCGAAAAGACTTGGAAACGTCAATCTTTAGCAGCACAAAAACATTGCAGGATATTAGATTCGATTGTTTTAAGCATTGATATCTTTCATCAAAATATGCTGTTTATGTATTCATAAAATAGTATATCATAATTTTGACATTCTTATTTTCAAACTAACCAAATGAAGTTCTAATCTTAAGCGGGGCGACACAAAAAGAAGACAGTGGAAGACAACGTCGTTGATACATACCCAGCACACACAAATATAGACTTTGCTTCTTTATTACAGATTCTCCTTTTGCATCAAAAACCTCGGGGATGTATTCGCCCTGACTGCTTTTCTTCAGGCTTGTCAGCTTCAGGGATCCATTTTCATAAACATCCTCCCGCTTCCCTGTAATAATCCCGTCTGGTTTTTGATCAAAGATCTTGATCTTGTTGTGCTGCCATTTCAAGCGTTCAGATTTTTGCAGTGTGTGGCGCAGAGGCACGGCAAAACTCCCGCCGACTGGGGCGTAGGTGTCGCAAACGTCCCGGGAGTCTGGAGCGACAAGAAAATCGAGGAAAGCAAAGCAAAGCTAATGTGTTTCACACGCAAGGTAACGCAATGTGCTTCACATGATTAAAAGCATGACAAAAGACAAAACAAAAACAGCTTCAAAACATTGAAAAACAAAAGAAAAGAAAAATACATTCATTCACTCATTCATCTTCCATTCCGCTTCTCCTCAGGCGGATCGCGGGCGAGCTGGAGCCTATCTCGGCTATCTTCGGGCGAGAGGCGGGGTACACCCTGAACTGGTCGCCAGCCAATCGCAGAAGAAAAATACAATCATAAAAAAAAAAAAAAAATCCGAGAAAGATCATTTCAAAGTGGAAATGCTCTAAAAAAAAAAAAAAAAAAAAAAAAAAAAAGCATGAGAAAAAAAGAAGACCTAAATTAAAGTTCTGAAGAATTTGATGCAAGGGTGACATATACAGGCTGAACAGGAGGGGTCCAAGAACTGACCCTTGAGGGACCCCATAGGTCAGTGCCATACGATGAGATTGAACACTTCCAGTGGTTACAAAATGCCTCCTTTTCTCCAGGTAGGACCTGAACCATTTAAGGACTGTTCAATTTAGTCCTACCCACGCTTCCAACCTGTTGAGCAGTAGGTTATGATCCACCGTATCGAAAGATCCAACATTACAAGAACCGACACTTGTCCTGAATCAGTGTTCAACCTTATATCTTTCAGCACCTTGATAAGAGTGGATTGTGTAGTGTGATGAGTTTGGAAACCTTATAGAAATTTGTCAAAAAGTGAATTTATGTTCAAGAAAACGCTGAGTTGATTTCTGGACAATTGTGGCTATGAAGGGGAGGTTTGAGATGGGTCTATACTTCGCTAACATGGAAGCCATTTTTTCGAAGAGGCTGAATGGCAGCTACTTTAAGAGCTTTAGGAAACTCAATTATTTGCCGCATATCAGCTAGTACTGAATTTACAATAGTTTTAAAATGGAAAAGACATTCATCATTTAAAAAAAAATATATGAGTAGTTTTACATCTTTGCTAAATATGTTGATTTGATCAGAAATTGGCGTTGCTATTCTTTCTTTTGTTCCAGTGAGTTAACGTGCACAAAAAACTTTTTCTGCCTCACTTCCTGTGTTCACCCCCCCCCCCCGAACACTTGTGACTTGCCACCGCATTCAGCCATCTCAAGAAACATATTGCTCCTCTACATTGTTTTTTACACTTTGTCTGAATTTGCTGTTCTTTTTTTACAAACAGTCGCATTGTGGTCTTATGTTATATAATATTGAAAAAAAAATTCCACTCTCTTCCAAAAATTCCACTCTCTTCCATAAGTCACAGCTCATTGAAGTTATTTGCATGTAGGATCATTTCCATATAAGCAGTATTAAAGAAGTACAAGATATGAGCTGTCAGTAAGTTCCCAAGGATCTTCAAAGTAAAAACTACTCGATACCAAAAAGAGTTGCATACCTGTGGAGGTAAGACCGCAGCAGAGCAGGAGCAGGGAGACAAGCGAAGGAGAAGCCATCTGCACCATCATCATCAGTTTCAAGAACAACAACTGCTTGTCAAGATCAAGGTAATTTCCTGTCGGAGCCGTCAGGACCTCGTTGTTCACTGTGAGATGGTCTCAAAAAGGAAGTGGTTCCCCCCCCCCCCCACCTACCCCCCCCCCCCCCCCACACCCCACCCCCCCCCCCCGACTTCAAATGTAAAAAACAGAACAAGAAGTTGCACCTTTAGTGAGGCTGCATTTGAAAAAAAAAATACTGTCACAATAATACTGTTCTGTCCCAATAATAATCAGTTTGAAGGCACTTGACTAAAGAATTTGGCAGATGCAATGGCTCGATTTGTCCACAGGGTTGCGCTGTGGCACTTATTTAAAAACGAACTGATCTGTCTATACTACAGCCACTCAGCTCCCATCTGACACATTCCACGTGGTGGAGTATTTCACACACAATATATACTGTGTAAACGTCGCAGGCCATCATTAGAGGAGCTGTTTTAGCAAAACCACAATGATCACGAAAACCTGTAACTTGGGGGTGGGCCAACTCACAATTGATTTTCATCAGTCAGATGGGCCAGACCATTAGGAAATGAGTGTGGGGGGGGGCTATGGAATGTCCATCCATCCATTTTCTGAGCCGCTTCTCCTCACTAGGGTCGCGGGCGTGCTGGAGCCTATCCCAGCTGTCATCGGGCAGGAGGCGGGGTACACCCTGAACTGGTTGCCAGCCAATCGTAGGGCACATAGGAACAAACAACCATTCGCACTCACAGTCATGCCTACGGGCAATTTAGAGTAATATAATATTTGTGAAATTGTGTATTTCAAAAATGAAATAATAATATTCCATGCAACTGATAATTTGATTTGTTTATAATTAAGTCGCAGTATCGTTTGCTAGCCAGTTAGTTGTTTTCTTCGGCTTATCCGAGGTCGGGTCGCGGGGGGCAGTAGCTTCAGCAAGGACGCCCAGACTTCCCTCGCTCCACAGATAGTTAGTTTGCAGTTATTACTGAGATAAATGAATCAAAAATAAAAATGAATTCATACATTTGAATGACCAATTTTTATGGGGTGGCGGGAGGGACGGCTCAATGAGTGCAAGAAGATCGTACGACTTTTGCTCATGCGAAAGCTCGGTGGGCCCGGTTAAAGATGATTCAAATCCATTGATTGCAAATACGGTTTTGTCGAACGGATAGCTTTATGAGCGTGTCGATCAGAAGGGAGCATTTTATTGTCCTTGTCACACGAAACAGCTCTTGTAGCTAACGTCGTTTAATTGTGAAATAAAAGTCCAGTGCAGACCGAGTCAGCTGTCAAATTGCAGAAGCTTCATCTGAAGACGGACGTGGGCTTTGGGACACTTGAGTAGAACTTGAAATTGGCTTGGAGGCTTTTGAGGAAGGGGAGACATTCAGTGTGAGTTCGCACATCCCGACCGACCGACCGTTTGTGTTCCTGTCCTGTGTGCGACACAGATGACCCTGTTCTGTTCAACGGGCCTTTATAAATAGAAGAGATATTTTTCCACTGCGCGGGTCCGACATCCGACCGAAGGCACCGCACAAACATTTGCGATCCAATCGCCGACTTTTACCGAGAAACTCCACAGCCCATTGGCAACCCGGCAATCGGGCTCATTAAGGCTGACCACATTTTGCCTTTACTGACATCGAAAAGCTTGTGAGCGTTCTCAGAATAAACCAGCTTGTGTAAGGACAGGGAGCTCCAGTCAACACACACTTTAAATATTAGGACATGTTTTATAGGACTGCTGAGTGCAGCTTGATAGGGTTCATAAATATAAAGTGTGTTAGTGGAACGGTGCATTGTGCAGTCTTTATTGTGTACAACACATATTTTTCAGTTTACTGTAAGACCAAAATCAACAAGCAAAGCATAACAAGCTGCCGATGCCACTGTTGATGCGCACAAGTTGATTGGGCTTTCCGTTTCGGGGCGATGAGCAGGCTCAGCGTCTTCCGGGCCGGTGAACGTGCGGACTGCCATCTCGGGAGGGCGCGAGCCGCCGTATTCGGGAGATCGTACTGGAGGCGCCGGGGGGACGACTCCCGTTAACTGCCGCTCAATTCTTCATGACATTTTGCTGTGCTGCTTGAGGGGACGTGTCACGAGGGTTAGTGAACACACTCTTTGCAAGTTTATAATATTGATGAAATAGTACCGGCCCTACTCTGAAACTGCTGGAACTGAGGTTCACAGGTCCATAAATATGAATATACATATGATCACTTCTGCTCACATCTGCAGGCCTGTGGGGATAATCTAGTTGTGGGCCTCTCCACATAGCAGTCTAAATTTGGAGAAGAGTGGGAGGGAAGGGGCGATGGTAGGCAATCGGGGAGAGGAGTACGGGGCGGGGGGGTGGTTACGGAGGGACTGGGGAGATTCTGAACGGGAGAGGGAACGTGTGTAAAGCTGCCAACAGCAGCAGTCGGTCCGCCTGAGTAAACAAAGCTGATAGAGTTGACGTTGCTTCTCCTTTTCCACTTCATTCCACGACAAAACAAGAAAATAAAAATATGGGGGCTGCTTACAAGTATTCTAACTGAAGCTTCTTGACATGTACAGGATACCGAACTTCACCGAACATCCGAAAATGATCCTCAGCCAGAAGTCCAAAACCTTAACTGGTGACAGCAGAAAATTTCATGATGAGCCAACATTGTGTCGCCACTACTGTATATTCAAGAATTTACTCAAAGATCTGCATAGAGGCAATCTGCTCAAAATAAATGTAATGCCTTGGATACGGGTCAGCGTAAAGAATGGATATCAATGATTATTATCTACTGAGTGCATGTACAATAAAGCCACCATAGGAAAATAAAGTCCTGCATATAGCACGAGGCGGTTCCCCGGTTTCTTCCCACATCCCAAAAACATGCCTGGTAGGTTGTTTAAAGACTCTAAATTGCCCATAGGTGTGAATGTGAGTGCGAATGGTTGTTTGTTTCTATGTGCCCTGCGATCGGTTGGCGACCAGTTCAGGGTGTACCCCGCCTCTCGCCCGATGATAGCTGGGAAAGGCTCCGGCAGCCCGCGACCTGCGTGAGGAGAAGCGGCTCAGAAAATGGATGGAATTTAAGATCATCTGTGACAGGTAGATTCCAAGCCAGGATACAGCGCAGCTAACTTCACAGTTGCGAGGGTCAGGCTTTGAAGATAGGGAAGTTGTCTTGGGCCAAAATGATGCAATGTTCCGTAATCCACAAATACTGTAGCCAGTTAGGAAATGCTCAGATTTCAATGTTGTCTTAATCCACGATTCGCAGAGAGACCAAGACCGGGTCGTGCTGTGGGGTCTTGCATGTATGATTGTCAGACATTCTGACACCGGTTGCATCATCAACAAAGCCTTAAATAGGAAGTGTATCACTGTGGCTAGTAGAACGTGATCGGGTGATAGATTGGCTGTCTGTTATGACTCTGACCGTATGTCCACTTTTGTCCCTCTACAAAGTTTCATCGAACTCTGGGTTTTATTTACATCTGTTTTCCTATGTGCGTTTTCGAAAAAGGCCATTGAAGCAACAAATCTAGCGGTGACCTTTGACTTTGGCACAGCACTGCGTGTCCATTATTATCAGCTCTTCCATGCTGGACGATAAGACCTGCTGACGTGCCAGAGGAGCTGTTTCATTCTCTCTCTCATACTCACGCTCTAGTTTTGGGGCAGAGTTATCTTTTCACCATGTAAGGCCAAAAAGCTCTACAGCTCCTGGAACAAAAAAAAGAGACGTAGAAAAACAACAACGTCATTCTTTTCAGCACAAAATAAGTGTGTGAGTCCAGTTGAAGATGTAAACGGAAAGCATGTGAGCTGCATTTGCTAAAGCCTGCGTAAGAAGAGAAGAGCTGGTGCTTTATATCTTTTTCCTTTTTCATTTTTAACGATCATGTCTTTTGCATTGCTACGGTGGCCCTGAAGTGCAAAACACAGCAGCAAATAACTAAACACAACGGCCAATGGTAAAACACAACAGCAAAAGACATTAAGCTACCGGAAGACGTCGGCACTGTTCGGGGATAAGGCTCGTCGCTGATTGGACGAGAGGGACGACTTGATTGGACGCTTACCGGTGTTTCAAACGTAGCTGCTGCTATCAAATCATATTTTGACTCGGGACATATGTAAGTTGTATGATTTTGTGGCTCTGTGTTACATAACTAGCGCGACGCTTCCTACGCGGTCGACTGCGCCGGGATTCGGGCGCACGCTTCCACCGTGTCACGTATTGGGAGACGAGCGCCCGGGCCGCTAACTCAGCGGCCAGCGACCTCTTTTAAGGACCGGGGCGGGTTTCTTCACGTAGCTTGTTCCAGTTACATACGAGGTGATAGTGGATAGAGATGCGCCGGACTAAATCACGACATCCAAATAAGTATGCGCATGCCAACAACACATTTAAAAGAGTTTGGGCTCCACAGATGGCGTCGTCCAGTCATGTCGTCCGTCTCATCCAATCAGCAATGAGTCTTATCCCCGACCGGGACCTACCTTTTCCGGCAGGTTAATGTCGTGGTGTTGTTTTCTTTTGCTGTTGTGTTTAATCATTTGTTATTGCGATTAGTTATTTGTTCTGTTTTGTTCATTTGCGGTTGTGTTTTGCACTTCGGGGCCACCGTGCATTGCTGACTTCAAAACCAATCTACAAGTGCCTGCGATCAATTCAATAACGAATACACTGTAGAACATTGAATTCACTTTCACATTCCGGCCTGGACTAAATCTCTCTTAAGTCTCGACAAACTTTGACAGCTAGTTTCATGTACCTGCTGAAAAAAACATTTGTGTACAACATCTTTAATTCCCACTGCACGCCCTCTTAAAGTAGCGTTTGTCTTTCTTAATGCAGCCTCATCTCGGAGTGGACTTTCCCAGCCTTTCCGGAATGCGGAGGATTAACGTTTCATGTCCAGTCGACTCTTTAAACAAAGAAAAAACAACAACAAAGCACATTTCAGTGTGAAATAAAATAAAAACTCAGTCTGCAAATCGACAGTCAGGTTCCATTTACGTTCTCCTTCGGCTTTTTGGGCCTTTTTTTAGATTTCTTCCAAGTGAAGGATGTGGCCCAGGACTTGGAAAACAAACACATATTATCCCCTCGTAATTTTGTGGGGGGAAAAAAGTGTCAAAGTCTATCTGAAAACATACTTTTTCTTGTCAGGAGATGGGTCAGTCTTACTGCTTTAAGCTTCATGACTGTTCTATTCTCTCCCTCTCCCTCCCTCTCTCTCTCTCTCTCTCTCTCTCTCTTCTCCATTCCGATGTGTTTACAGCCTTGGATAGCTGACATTTCTTCCTCTCTTCCACGGCAGTCAGACGTGCTTTCATCTGAAAAGGTAAGAAGCAGCATCCTTCGAGAATGGAGAGCTTTCCTCCCGATGTGTGTCAGTGTTTCCCGTCGCAAGGCAAGGTTTTAGTTTTGGGGGAAACACTTTCTCGTAAGTCACACGAGCGCATCTTGACGTAGACTTTCCTGACACTTCATTAGGTACGCCTACTCAATCTAATGAGATTCAATAGAAATGTTGCCATCGTACATCTAATTACATTTGAGTCTGTCAGAGAGGACTTTCTCTCACGATATACCTTTGTTTGTAGTTTGTGGAGAGGTGGAAGTGTACTGAATCATACTAATGGGCATTCTAATATACTGCGTATTGCTCATCCTACAGCTAAGCCAAGTCACCCAAATATTGACTACGATGCATGCAGCGCAAACTTCAACTACATGAATAAACATCCTGTTGAATGATTGATGAGGACTATTTCTGACCTTGTCAATCAAAACGATGACACCATAGCCCCGCTTTGGACTTCATTCCGCTACGGCGAGCGAGGAGCAAAGATGCGGCACGAATTCAATCCAAAGCACATCAGCTCATTGGCTTCCAAATTAAACTTAGTGATCATCGTTGTCATTTCGTCACAGAATAGAACGTTTTCTTTCACAACTACTTTCTCCATCATCACTTTGACTCGTCTTTGCAATGCGTGTCGATTTTCCATAGCGGCTGAAACCCAGATTGATGGAAGCAATGAATGTCGATGCACAGCCGCGGCACACGTCAGCTGTTATCGGCGACGTTGAGGGAACAATAAGTCTAAGCGAGTGGCCGTAAAGAGATGACTTGCTGAAAAGTGAAGATTTGGACGGGAGCTAAATTTAGCATAAGCCTCGAAAGCTCCTCGTATTTACTGGCAACGCTGAATTCTTTTCACTCATTAGCAGTGAAAAACTGACGATTGTTCCACAAAGGAACAGCTGACTGTGACAATCGGATGATGCCATATGCTCACTTCTGCAGTGTCACATGTATTCTTCTGTTAAGACTAAAGATATAGGGGCATTCAAAATTCTGTTTGACATGACAAACTTGAACAATAAAAATGAGCGTGAATCAAGAGCTTGTGCATTAAGGACCGTCATTCTAAATCAAGATGGGGGCGGAATGCTGATGTTTACTTCTGTACTTCCTTTCTCTTAAACAAAAGACTGTTAAGCATCTCGTTTCCGTGTTGAAGCAACCTAGTGCGCGTAAGCAAGTCGGTTCATTGATCAGTAGGGCACTTATGATGGAGCGCTACAAACTCGGATGATTTAAGTTGCTTTGTCTGATTGACAGAATTGTTTCCGCTGTGAAGTTTTGTCCTGAGGGGAGAGAGCGAGCATATTGGTAGAAGGATGGTGAGGATGGCGCTGCCAGGCGAGAGAGCGAGAGGAAGACCAACGAGAAGGTCGACAGATGTCGTCACGGAAGACACGAGGGCAGTTGGCGTCAGACAGGAAGATGGAGGAGAAAAGAAAGACGCACCGTGGCCACCCCGAACGGGACGAGCCCATAGGAAAAGAAGATGTTTTGTCATGAATCTCGCATTCTTGTGTCTGTGCAATGTCAGCTTGAAGGCTTTCACCATTTACGTTACTTAAACGTGTTAGAATGCACCAATCGTACAATCGTACAACCTTGCCAGTTTCATGTTCTCGTTTGCTGGTAATGAAAAGCTATGTGGTCCGTACACGATCTGAAGTCATTCATCAATCAGGGGTTGCGCTTGCCTCGTCGTTCTTCATCAAGACATTTTGGAGCATTCCGTGCTTAGTTTCTTTCTTTTCGTTTCTGTTCCAGCACAAAAGCACGTTCGAAAGCATTCGAGAGACGGAACACAACTCCATCGAATTTTGAAACGGTTTCGCGCACGCAGACACGCATCAACTCGGTTCCTCACTTCCTGAACGTGTAACGGACAGCGTCTCAATACTTTTGTCCACATCGTGCGTATCCCTTGCAATAATTTGAACAACAGGCCAGGCGAGAGGTTGGCCGTATGAGCCAAACGACACACTTAAAAGAGTTATCTCCACTTGCGGGGAACGAGGCCGAACGAGGCGTTAGCGTGTCGAGAGATAATCGGGGACTCGAGACTTCGAGGGTGGAAGAAACAATAGAATGATAAAAGTACAGTAGTGGTTCATAAAAGTCATCGGAAGCGCACTACCCAGTAAAAATAGCAAAGAACTTGGCAGAGGTGGCATACAAGTGCAAGATGGTCGCCGTTAGCAGCAGCTGCTAATACAAAAGCACGGTCGCCCTGTCGGCATCGTTCAGAGGAAAGTCCCGCATGGGATCATAAAAGGGTTCCAAAGGCGCGTTGAAAGACATTTCAAATGTCATGCCGCGCGCTCGCATTCATCTCCCATCGAGCGGGGCGTGCGGCAGACCTTTTGGCGCGTGGGAAACGCCTAAAAGCCGCCGCGGAGGCTTGGACTTCACATTGTTGTCGTGACAGCCTTCTGCCGCGATGACACATCGTCGGAGCGCAGCTGGCGCCTCCGGGCACTTCTCTTATCGTCACACCGCGTGATCACGAGGGAGGGTGCCGAGGAGCGCCGCATACGGCTGAAAATGCCCTTTTTCATCTCCTCTCTTGGATGACGCCTCCTATTCTTTGCGCGTATTTCTCTGAACTTTCTGCCGAACTTTCCCGTTACTTCCGTTAATATCCGTTACTTTAACACATTTGAATCACGTGCGACCGATGTACGTTTACATGAAGTCAATTCACAGGGCACTTTTCTTTTTTTTTCAGTGTACTATTGCGACAACCCCCAGGGCATACACCCTCCCGAGACATAGGAAGGGAGACTCCACGCTTCAAACATTTACAACAGAAGAAACAAACAAGAAGAGTCCAGTTGCCTCAATTTCAACTTTGTAAAAGAGGTCCAGTTGCATGACTACTGATGGGGCGCCAGTGTCCACAGCGAGCAAAAGATCGTTAACTACTTTTGTCAGTGGAGTCATCCGGACTGAAAAAGTTCTAAAATAGATTGTGAGAGGCCGTGTGCTCGTTAAGCAGTTGAGCTACTATTTTTCCAAGAATTTTGGCGATCGAGGGGAGATTTGGGTTGAAGTTGAAGTATCTTTGAAAGCGGCGTCTCATCGTGGCTGTCTTAAAAGCTGCAGGTACGCTGAGGAATCCAATGGCCTCCATTGCGAATTACCGTGAGACCCGGGCCGCTGACTTTATTCAGCACTTTTTTTGCATGTTCTGAAATGCGCTAAGATCCTGGCTATTTGGAAATGTGTAATTGGTGTCAATGTGTGAATGTTCGGAAGTCGTTTGTGTTCCCCCATTGTGACAGTTGTTTGTTTCGTTGTACGCCGGGTGCGCTGACGCCCTCCCCGTTCTCCGTGGCCGCCGTTGCTTACCGCGAGCGTCCGTGCTGTTAGACTTCGGCTCCGCTGTGCCACGATGACACTCCCGTTTCTCACTACCAGCAATGAGCTCCCTCCATATACTGAGATCTTCAAACAACACGTCGCACCGGCCATATCGCACATACCAGAAACCACCATGTTTGTCTCTTTCCGGCACGGATAGCGGAGGTTAACTGGAACGCATTAGTGATGACAAATTGAGGACTATGTAAAAATGCCCTGCCTCTTGTCCAAGGTAACATTTTGCCTGGACAAAGAGTGAGAGCTATGTTTCCAAGTCGTGCTGAATTTGCACAAAGTTTTGTGTCGATTCCTTTTTGAGCAATAAGCAGCAAGCAGGTAAAATACCACTTCTTCCCGTTTTCTTTGACCTGCAGAAGGATAAGCGTGGCTGTCGCACGACCGGTCCGGAACCGAACTCCCCGCCGGGCGTCCGGCAGCACGTTCATGTCCTGATTCCCTCCCGCAGACCGCAAAGATGGAGCGCGTCCAGCACATCACCAAGTCGGCCATCCGCCGCGCCTCCCAAATCGAGGTGACTCCGCAGGCCAAGCGGAACCTGCAGGAGCTCTTCGTCAACTTCACCCTCATCCTCATCTGCCTGCTTCTCATCTACATCATCGTCCTGCTGAGCAGCTGAGGGCGCCCGCTCAGCCGTCACTGACCCACGCCACGCCTGACCGCACGTCTTCCTACGGCTGCTCCTCGACTCGCTGTAATTGATGTCAACGCCTGCCCGCAGTATAGAGATGGACGTTTTGCACATTTACTGTTTCAAAAATAAAATTCGAATAATAATGTGTGTGAAACTCACAGCTACTCGGCAGGACTTCCACAGGCCGGTTGACGTCGCACTTCCATCTGGAGAGCGATAACTGAAATTATCGCTTGCCGTTCACTCGTCAGTTAACGCCCAACAAGAAGGGCTATCGTCGAGAACACGTTTTGCTGCCAAATTAAAAACGACTCATCGCTTTGGGTCGTTCTGGCCGCGGTGAGATTTCAGTTGAGTCGTTGTCACTGAGCGACGCTTCATAAATCCACGAAAGCTCAATTGGGAAGAAACAACAAACAAGACACAATTTCGCAACATTTCCAATCAAGGCTGACCTGCATGGAATCTCTGCTTCGTCAAATTATTGAAGAGGGTTTCTTTTTGTTAAAAAAAAACAAAAAAACACGTGGGATAATACAAACATGAAGGTCTGTAATTAGCATAATCTTGCATGCATATTCTCAACAGTATTTCTGCCTGACAAATCAATTTTCACCTAAAATGATCATCTTCACTTGCAGCCGTTTTCAGCTCTTGCGGGCCTTTCGCACATCTTTCCGGATATGCGGCGACTGGCTCGTCATTTTCGAGTCACAATATATCACAAGCGAGGCGATTTCAGAAATGTCCAGGACCGGACGTTGCGATGCTGTCGATGTTCTCTTAAATGTTTCGACTGTCCAGATATAAGCCACCAAATAAAGCACATGTACACAATTGTGTTGGAGCTAGAACTGTCTTTCTTGCCCAAAAGCGATTGCACACACAAAACAATACAACGAAGCTCACAACGATACTTTTACTGTTTGATAACATACAACAGAAATGATATCGATATAAACATTGTTAGACATTGACGTCAAGACAACCAAAAGTAAGTCACAAGGTAGATCCACTTTCAACTGGGCTCCACATGCAAACTTGGGCGGACGTGTCAGCGCCAACGTCAGCTTTCATAGCGACAGTGACTAAAATCACCACATTTGTGCAGTTTGACAACAGGGAGTCGAAAGTGAATCGAAGCAGACGTTCATTGCTCACAGCACGCAAATCAAAGTTTGTGGTTGCCTGGCGACAAACCGGCGGCAGGGGTCGCTCCTGATCAGCGGTCGGATGCTCACCGCTAAATCAAGTGAAGGAATTTTCGAGGTCGTCGATGTCGGCCGGAAGACGATGACGGATCCTGTCAGCACTCCGCATAACGCAAATGAAATCGGGCAAAAGCAACCTTTGGAAAACAAATGGCATAAAAGTCCATTCAGATCATCTTTCCTAACTTCCTCATATGTTTGGAGTTTGTGAACATTTGAAAACATTCAAGCACATAGAGTTAGATGTACAAAAATGTCGGAAGTGCTTCTTGCGATGAACCAAGTCGACAAGTGTTTAACCTTCCATCCACATGGAAATGAAAAGGAATTACAGAGGAACCGAAGCTCGAAAGTCATCACAGTGTGCAAAATGGAACGAACCGACTGTGCTTCGGTGCCGGGCTGTACCAAACAATACAGTACAATCGTCGGTATATTTGTTCTTCAGACTAAAAGAAGAGATTGACGATGACACTCGCTCACGTCCGAAACGACGCCGTGGCATCCGGAAAGATACATTCTCACATCCATTTTTTATTTATTTCTTTTTTTAGTTTGCTAGCTTAGAAGAAGCCTTCCACATCCTTCGAAGCTTTGATGCTACTGTGCTAGAGAAGAAAGCAAAACAAATCTGCCACTTGGAAGTTGTACACTGTCAGAAATAGGGCTACAATGAATATCTATTTCTGTCCTTTAAGAATTAAACAAACAAATGTAGTCAAGTTTTCAATGCGTCAACCAAGCTAGCGCACTCTTCAAAGGTACAGTGATTTACTTTTGAACGTGCAAAAAGATAGAAGATGAGGTTGTAGTTGCTGGTGCTGGCAAAACAAGTGCAACATAAAACACGAAAACTTGATACGATGACATTGGGTGAGAGGAGGAGCGCGACCAATCTGGGCAATGATGGCAATGATGGCAATGATGGCAATGGGCTTCCTGCAATCTGAAAATGGACCACAAATCGGCACCCCGAAACTCACACTGCCACCGTGTGATCGTTTGTACGCACAACGATGAAGGAACACTACAAACGGTGTTCATTTCAGCACCATCGTTCTTTCTTCGTGACTCACTTTTCTTCCCCTAATAACAATGAAACAATTTGTCGAGCCAGATGATCGTGCACTTGGAAAAACTATGGACAGAATGGACTTTCACAATTGACAAATAAAGATTCACGCGAACAATGCAAAACCAAAAGAAGACGACAGACAATTCAAGTGAGCGAGCGTTTCTGTTTCTGTTTCCGCATGCGCTAACGGTCTGGAGTGCAGACAGAGACGCATAGCAAACGAGTGTCACCAGAGAAATAAAATGAACACGAACGGCTTCTCGAGATGTCTCCGGTCTGATGACGGAGCATCGAAAACAGTCAAAAGCCGCTTTGTCGTCCCCGGGCGGCTGAGGTGCTTCACGGCGAGCTCAGAGCTCGCAGCAAAAGTGCACAGTCAATGCATTGAGACGGCAAGCTAAAAGTGGTCAAAGGAGGCCACGGCCACCGCAGTCGCTCAAAACATTCCTGCCTGGTTTACATCAAACGCACCATCTCCATCAATTTGTAACAAGAGAAGGAAGAGAAATATTCATAATGGTCGAGCTGGTCCTGTACCTTGCACTTTTGTGACAAGGAAAACCGCAGTTACAATTCTGCTACTCTGAATTGAATTCTTGTCCAAATTTAGCTGTGCGTCCCATTGCATCCCTGTTAAACAAAATTGCTTTTGCCCATCACGAAAAGTAGTGAGCGAACAGCTCCTCTTATTTTGCAGCGGAATCTTTGCTTTTTCCTGTTTCCGTCGCTTTGTGCCGCGACGGCGCCGTCTTGGCCTCATGAAGGCTGCGGGAGGAAATAAAAAGATTTGTTAAAAAGACTGCGGCCGGTGAGCGTGCCACTTTGATCAACATCGCGAACGCGGACATGCGCACGCCTTCAAATGGGCGGCGGGCAGTGGTACACGAGGCCTTACGTTCCATGGAGCGGGACGGGACCGCACATTTGCATTCATTTAGGCAGTGACGTACCGAGCGAGGGATCTACCTTGCATACATTCTGGTCACAAGCTACGCGTATACAAACATGCAGATGGACTCGGCGGCGCACAATCCGGCGCTCGCCGTTCATGCCGGACCGCCACTGACCTTGATAAGAGGGTTGATGACCCCGACATTGGCGCTGGAGTTGAAGACTTTGCCGAAGCCCGTCTCTCTGTTGACCAAGTCCAACTGGTAAAACTTTTTGTCATCCTGTTTCAAAAAAAAACAACAAAAAAAACACAAACAGAAAAATTCATGAACGCGCATATTACTGGGACTAAAATATACATAATGCACGGTGCTACTTTGTACTACTGTATGTTGAAGAGGTTCATACAGCCAATATTTTCATGTATTTAGTTGTTGTTGTTCTTTTAAGCTGTCCTGTTCAGCTGCATGGCCACGCAGAACGGTGGATCTGTGCGCCTTTTGTGCTGGAACAGTTTTGCTGTGCAACTGCTTATTTTGTCATTTTGTTATTATTCTGGTGTTGATTGAAAATGCAGGCAGAAAAGGGCTTTAGGGGAGAGACAAGGGGAATAGGGGGTGTGAGCCACAGCAGAACAATAGTGAGACTGACTAACCAAGAGAACGAGTTGAGAGAGGACAGGACAGGATGTGGGAAACGAGCAAGGCAGTGCTACTGACGAGTGGTGCGGCAGGATTTAGGATTTACGCACCACCAGCTTTTTGACCAAAGCCTCCCTCTCTGAGACCATCTCACGGAGCTCCGCGATGAGATGCAGATCTTCAGGTCGGCTCTCTCTATTCCTCAACTTCTCTTCTGTGCCTTCCAGTCTGGACCAGGACGGAACGGAACATCCATGAGGCAGGAGACAAAAATGTGATGAGAGGAAGGGGCACGAAGCGGGCAGTTCTTCTTTCTGGTTCTTACATGATTTGCAAAGCAGTGATCTTGTCTTTGAGAACCTCCTGAGCCTTGTTGAAGTCTGCCAACATGATGTGCGTCTCCCTGTGATGGACCACACTGAGCTCTCCCAGCTCCCTCTCTTGCCTCTTGGCAAAGTCTTGTTCATGAGCCCTGCGCAACACAAAACCACACGTAGCATTTACGTGCACATTTGATTATATTCCACTCTAACCCAAAAACAGTGGATCTGTCTCAAGCTAGATAGGGAGGAGTTGACAAGCGTAACGTCTACAAACTTCTACATTTTTGTTCCTCAACTTCTCTTCTGGACCAGGACGGCTTCTTATGGGGCGAGTTTTCATACACCTTATCTACATTACCTTAGTGTTTATTTGAAGTATTGAGAAGGAGTAAAATGTTCCCCGTGGTTGTTACAGCGCAAATCTGACTGAAAAAGTGTCTTCGGCGTCGAAAATCACCTTTATAGGATTCGGGTGCATCTAAAAACTATATGGACATGACTCACTCTTAGTTTGAAATAAATCTCACGATGCGCTTGTGCTCAGTGTGACCTGGAAAATGAGATGGCGCCATTGTTTGTTGTGGCAATCGTCACAGTTCCGAACGGAAACTCACCGGATGATGGCAATTTCAGCAAGTGCTGGCGATCGCATGCTAAATGACTTTGGATATTCACAATTTTGGGGGTTGTAGGCAAAGTATTTTGGCGAGAATATCAATGAGCGTCTCAAGCGTGTGTCTCAGACAACATTAACACAAAGACACAAACGAAATCTAATCAAAGATGCGTTTTCATCCTGAAGCAACACCTCTCCGATGAAAAGAGTATCAAGTGGATATAATCAAACCGAACAGTGGCTGTGTCAAACTCGCAGCCCGGGGTGCCACTTCCGGTTCCGCCACATCATTTGATGTGGCCACATCATTTGCGTCAACTTCTTGCTCAAATCTATACCAAAATTTCACATCATAATAAATAATAACGTTGAGATATTGCAAGCATTTGTTGTGTTACCAAACAGCTTTTGACAGTAACTTGAACAATAGTTGAACAAACCGTTATCCTTGACTTCTGATTTGAAAAGTAGTTATCCATCATTTTGTCGTGTATATATATATATATAATACTATCATCAGGCGATGAAACATTTCTACGGTTATTATTAGGTAAATGGAATCCGTACCAACAATGTGGCCTGCAACAAAAAAAATGAGTTTGACACCCCTGTACCTAGACAAATCCCTCAATTACAAATACCACATTCATCATCAGTTAACGAAATATGTTGGATTCTTTTTACAACTTAGATTTGTTTTCTTTGATCTGCTATCCTTATCTTATACAAATCATTGTATGAATTACTGCAACATTAGAACGCGAACAAAAGAGAATATTACCAGCTGCAACCAGCTCGTTCTCTCTTTGATAGCCTCAACCTCTTGAGTTCAATTTTCCTCAAAATGCAGCCATAATGTACCGAGTGGCAGTGTTGGGAAAGTTCCTTTTCTACGCAAACATCGTGTTGCACTTACAGCAACCTCCAATTTACCCAATGATGTCATTTTCCGACTAATTTCTCCAGCTGATAAATATTTCAGCCTGGAACGTATTCCTCTGTGCGCTGTCAGTTGACAGATCTTAAAAAAGCCTTTTGGGAGAATCCGGACGCAATACCTGATCTGATGATTGGCTTCACTGCGGACCCGAAGCACCTCTTTGCCCTTCAACTCCAGTTCTCGCGTCAGGGTGTCGATGGTCTCATTCAAAGAGTGGATCTCGTGATCCAGGTCTGTGATACGGTTGCTACGGGAACACACCTCTGCCTGCAAGTCCGAGATACGAACCAGCAGCTCTTGTTCCTGCACAACGCAAAGGACGGGTTGAGTCCTGTTGCACTTTGGAAAAGTTGCAAAGAGCCTAAGAAGGAGTCATAATAATCCGTTCCCAGTTACCTGTTGGCGGCTATGCTCCACGGCCTTCTCCAGCTCCCGTTTGGCGGTGGAGTTTTCTTTCAGGTGGATCTGCTTCAGATGCTCGATAGCTGTCGCGTGGAGGTGGTTCAGCTCGGCACGGAGGGATGCTGCCACAAGGGGAACGGTCGTCAAGCGCAAACCTTCACTTTTCGAATCAACGCCAAGGACTACCGTCGCGGTCGACAGGAAATCCAGAGAGAGAGCCCAAATTCCTGTTCCAAACTGCAGGATGTGATATCCACTAACATACATCACCGGCGATATATATTATAGTCATTACTATCATTCGATATATGCCTTTAAGAGGTGGGGCCTGGGGAGGAGCCGTGCGATACATACGGCAAGCTGGAGCAAGTCTGCGTGGGAGGGTCCGGGCGTGAGCTGTAGCCAACAGCAGCTCATGTTTCAGTGTTCACTACTGAATGCATCGAAATATTGAGCATATGTGCAAAATCGGCAAGTTTTCTTCATTTTCCTCGCGCCGACGTGCATATGTTAGTAAATCAGAATTGATTGTAAATGACGAGCGCGTGCCCGCCAGCTGCATTCTAGATATATGTCTCCAAAACTTTAATAACTTTCTTAAGCTTTATCCTATAAGTTGGTATCATCGTAAATGCTTGCTCAACACAGAAATTGACAACATATAATAATCATGTTTATCATTTTTAATTAATTGCAAAGCTAAATTAGAGAATGTGACACAAAACATAGATATAAAAAAAAATGAACAAACACCGCATACGTTGTTCAAATACATAGTGAAAGGGAGTGGAAAAGTCTTCACACAAAAACAAAAAAAAACAAAAACACAAAGGCTTTAAGTTGTTGATTGTCTCGCCCCCTTGAAATTGAATTTACTGTCAAACTGAATAGCACATTGTGCATTTAAAACAACCACATAACCTTTTCTTCATGAAGTTCACTTAGCTTCATGCTAAAAAACAATGCAAAACATCATAGATGGGCTAACGAATAGTATCAGTGTTGCAATGTTATAATCCTTCAATCCTTCCTTTGCTATGCGAACACATGCCGACAGATCATTTAACAATACTCACAGGCATATATTCTTTATCCTCAGCGAAGAACGAATCATTACTGCAGCTTACTGAGCAGCTGTGACCGTCTCCGTGTACATCCATGTCTATGTTATACTGCCCCCAGGTGGCCAAGGCGCACACACCAGAAAGAGCAGCATAATGTCCATTAAATTGAAGCAAAAATGTAGCGAAAAAGGTTCATTTCTTAACATTTTAGTTACGCCGTGACTAAGTTTTTATAAAACACAATATTCCAGAGTGCTATTTATCTTATTAAAAATAAACACCATGGTTTTCAATAAGAAAAATAGGGTACATATTTTTGGGGGCGGCTGGAACGGATTATTAACATTTCATTCATTTCAAAGGGGAACGATGATTTGACAATAGAAGTGTTTTGACTTACAAGTGTGGTACTAGAACTAATTAAACTTGGATCTCAAGCCACCACTGTGTACTGTAAAAACCTTTCAGGACGATCACTATTTTTAACAGGCTTGCGGTACGCTGGGTGAACTGTGATATATTCATGATATATTCATGTTAAATTCAAACTGCTAAAACTTGGTTTGACATTAAAACGTTGGATTATGCAAAACAAATTTCATAAAGGATTATCCTTTTTTCCACCATCCGAATTTGCAGAGCGGAAGTTCCACCCAAACAAACAAAAGTGTTTGAACGCACTTACCGAGCTTGGCTTTGCCCTCATCTTCAAGTTCAAATCGCAGCGTCTGCAGTTCCTGGTCTGACTGCTGTCTGAGGATGTCCAAGGTCCTCCTGTGGGCCTCCTTGAGAGCGTGAACCTCCTCTCTGTGCTCCTGCTTCAGACGTTCCTCCAGGGCCTGGCCGGTGACAGGAAGAAGATGTCAAGGCTGAAGGTGGAAAGGAACCGAAAAACATAGAATAGAATAGAATAGAATAGAATAGGATAGGTCTTAATCAGTCTGGTAAAATGGAAAATCTTGTTTTATAGCAGCAAAGTGGCAAAGAGTGGCAGCACACAAGATTAAGAAAATGTTCATCAAAACCACAAAACATTTTTACAACACCTCGTTTCCATCCATCTCAGCCTTCATGAACGAAATAAATTCAAATCAAAACATCGCAGCGAAGGGCCCCTCAAATCGTTTCGTCCAACGGGGCAATCGACACATCATTCATTATTCATTGAGCGTGAAATGTTTGTGCCAGAAATGTATCATCGTAGCACATACGAGTCATTGGGCTCCTTCAATTTTTGGGAACCATTTAGCAGGGAAATGAGGAGAATGAAAGAAGTCAAACTGTTTTCAAAGTCATTTCCTCACAGGCTCGTAACTCTTTCTCCGGCTTTCCACAAAGAAATTCTTTCGTGTGCTTTAGGACAAATTGATTATCACGGCTCGGCCTTGGCAAAGCAACTGCCCGACACCATAATTTCCTCTCGAGAGGAAAACACTTCAGCTAATGTTGTGCTTCAGTATTTGTACGTTTCAGTTCGCGCAAAACAAACTCCTGTTTCTACCCCATTATCCAGATGTTTATTATTATTCCAGCGGCCAATGATCGCCTTTCTGGGAACCCAAAACTCAGGGATTCCAAATACAACACCGCCAAAAGTCACTCAGTAGCGCCACCTAGAAAGTAAGTTGTTAAGGGTCCTTAAGGGCCCAACCATTCATCACTGCTTGCATCTCTCTTTAATTGGTTTAGTATATTTGCATCAGGCCTACAATTTGCCACTTTACTACGTTTAAATGACTGCGGGGAACTACGTAAAAAAAAAATAATAATAATCTTTTGACCTAAGCCTTTTTGCACAGTGCCGTTTGCCCCGTTTGTATTGTACCCGGATCTGGTGCTGCCGAGCCTCCTCCATGGTGCTCAGCGCGCAGCAGTGGGCCTCTTGGAGCCGATGTTCTCTCCTCTGATGTTCTCTCTGCATCTCTGGACAACAGAAGCACGGCGTAAAGCAGTCACAAGTTCATACACGAAGCATGACAGCTGACGTCAACAATCAGCAGATCAGAGGCACCCTAGCCAGAAGATTGTGTAAGTGTAAGTCTCCTTTTAAACAGCTGGATTGAAGGAGCATTTGTAACACTCGGCGGAAGTTGATTCCAGAGGGAAGGAGCGCAATAAGAGAACGCCCCGATTCCCTATTTTTTTTTTAACGAATACGTGGGAAAGCGAGGTAGCTAGCGTCTTGTGAGCGATGGGACCGGCGGGACACTAAGGGCTCATTAGGTCTGAGAGACGGGAGGGCGCTGGGCCACGAAGGCATTTGTAGGCCAACAGTAGGACCTTGAAGTCTGTTCTGGCCTGAAAAGGATTGGCTACCTTTGCAGGGACGGAAGGACAGGGGTGATGTGATCAAATCTTTTGGTGCGAGTCGAGTATTCTGGCAGCACTATTTTGCCCAAGTTCTAGTTTATTCGTTGCGCATAGAGATAGCCCGGAAAGAAAAACATTGCGGTAGCGGAGACTAGAAGAAACAAATGCACGGAGTAGGGTTCTGTTCTACTCCAAGGCTGGTGTTGGCTGGGACACCACAGGGTGGTGTTACCTCTGGATTTTATGCCCAATTCTGGTAGCCGTTTTTACGTTCCGGAACAAGGAACAAAGCAACGACAATGGCGACCGTGGAAACAGTGCCTGCTAGAACAAATGGACCTAGATGACCAGATGATGCGTTTAATTATATTGCAAAATCGATCAAGGCGGCGGCGTAGGTGATATGTGGAACCGAGGGGAAAGCTGAGTACGTTATCACAGCATGTGACTAAAACGGGCCAATCATGAGAGATGATCTCCACACTGCGACAGTTTGTGCCTTGTGCACATCAAGTGTCGCATAGGGGCCGCGCGGCCCAATGTGTCGGTCACGTGACGCAATGCGGGCGCTGTTGCCCGTGCGAGCATAAAGAGGCCTTTAGACGTGAAATGGTTTCCATGGAGACGACATTCACTTGTGAAGAAGAGGGAGCGATGGTCTCAATGTCGTGTCGGTATGGCATTGGTGGCGTGGGTACGGACACGATTATATGAATTCTGATTTCCATTTGTTATACGAGTGGGTTTGCGTGTAAGCTTTGCGACAGCATCAAAAAGGAACCTGGGATTTTGATTATCGTTGTTGATGAGAGATGAGTAATAGAAGGTCCTGGCCCTTGACAGCATCGCTCTGTATAAGACCGGGCGGCTGTGCCGCTCTGCGCCAGCCGCATCAGCGTTTGAAGTGCTAACCTTCTACATAACCATTTTTGAGAGCGGGTTTCTGTGTTGGACCAGGGCGATTGTTTCCTCCTGTGAGAGGTTTTGGTCTGGAGGGAAGCAATGGAGTTGAAAGAATCGAACAGTATCGAATTAAAGGTGTCTGTGAAGGTATCGAGTGAGTTGCTTTGGTCGATGAGAGCGAGTTTAGTAGATGGAGAATTATCAATGTGTCGGGCGGTGTAGGTGTATGTTGTCATTAGGTCTAGCTGAGGCAGTGTGACTTGGACTTGAATAAGGTAGTGATCAGGAAGTATTGGCGGATAAGGGAGGACTTCAATGTCGACACCACGAGTAAGGACTGGCTCAAAAAAGCCTGTTTCCGCGGCAGCGTGTCTGTTCATGGATCAGATGCTTAAATCCAAGTGTCGATGAGGGACAGGGAAGCTGTGGCCGGTGGATCGGATGGAGAAAGAACATGAACGGTGAAGTCTCCTTCGAGGAATGCTGGATGTTATCTGTCCCGGTTGAGAGAAAACTGGAAAAGTCCTCCAAAAAAGCTGAATCTGGGCCCGGAGGGCGATAGAGTAAGATTAAGTAAAAAGGGAAGGCAGCCCTGAGTGGTGGGACTCATAATAATGAACTCGCAAGAAGAGAGTGCAATATTTAGATGAGGGCAAATGTTGAGCGATGAATTGAAGATGAAGCCGAGACCCTCACCTTACTTCTTGCTATGTGTGAGTTGGTGTCGCTGGCAGGGAAAGCCATATTAAGTGGCACCTCGTCACGGGGCTCCAGCCACGTCTCACATCACATGGTCCCATATGTCAATATTATGCTCTAAAATAAGTTCATGGACTAGCAGTGCCCTGTTAGTGAGTGGCCTTATGTTGATGAAATCAAACTGAAAGTGGTTCCGACTTGGATGAAATTGCCACATGACGGAGAAGACGGGGCGGCACGGAAGATGAAGAGGCCCCGACAAATTTCTGGCTCTAGCTTTTAGTGGGCACGGTGGGCAACCGGTGAGCACATCTGCCTCACAGTTGTGAGGTTGCGGGTTCAAAGCCGGCCTCGCCTGTGTGGAGTTTGCATGTTCTCCCCGTGCCGGCGTGGGTTCTCTCTGGGTACTCCGGTTTCCTCCCACATGCGTGGTAGGTTAATTGAATACTCTAAATTGCCCGTAGGTGTGAATGTGAGTGTGAATGGTTGTTTGTTTCTATGTGCCCTGTGACTGGCTCGCGACCAGTTCAGGGTGCGCCCCGCGTCTCGCCCGCAGTTAGCTGGGATAGGCTCCAGCATACCCGTGTCCCTGGTGAGGATAAGCGGTATGGCAAATGAACGAATGGAGGAGACAGAGACGGCAGGCGGGTGGTAGTACGTCGATGGCGTAAGGGTGTCCAGAAAGAGAGGCCGGTAGGGTCAGAATAGGGGTGGGGGGCTGATTCCTGGCATGGTTTTAATTGATTGTTTGGGCTTGAGATACACAGACTTTTAGTGTTAGATGACATGAAGGGGGATGGAGCCAAAGTCCTGACCTCAACCCGACAGAACCCCTTTGGGATGAATTAGAGCGCAGACTGAGAGCCGGGCCTTCTCGTCCAACACCAGTGTGTGACCTCACAAATGCGTTTCTGGAAGAATGGGCATAAATTCCCATAAACACACTCCTAAACCTTGTGGACAGCCTTCCCAGAAAACTTGAAGCCGTTATAGCTGCAAAGGGTGGACTGACGTCAGCTTGAACACTATGGATTAGGAATGGGATGGCACTTAAATTCATACTGTAGGGGAGTCAAGGCAGGTGAGCAAAAGCCTTTGGCAATATAATGTAGATGAGTGTGTGTTACATTAGCAGTGAAACTGGAGTTTGAAACTAAATAAAAGGGTCGACCACGGAGAAATGCAGCAAAACGGCAAGAACCGAGGCAGACTGGGTGGGACGCAAAAGTCGCGATGCCCCACAGAACATACTTGTGGAGGTGTGCTCGCACACCGCCAGGCGTCTTAAAGCCGCCGTCATCTTTCATACTGCGCAGGGAACTGTTTCGAAACATGCGGTGAGGCCTCCACATTTGAAGACATCTTTCCCAACCGCTGTGCCGTGAGAGATCATCAGGTGCGCCGCGGCAGATGATCAAATTTCACATCAATGATCAGCAAATTCTTCTTTAATCACTCCAGATCATGCATCATCTATCTAAGCCAGTGATGTATAGTGACAGGCAGAACAATTAAATGCTCTTTCACTTGAGTTCACTTCAATCTGTGCATCCACCCGCTGCCGTTCGAGAAAACAAAATGATAGATTTGTGTTCATCTCAACATGTTCAGATTTCAAACTGAGTGCAACTGTGAGTAAATTGAGACAAGAACATCAATATTTCAGTATCTATATTTTTTTGTGACGTTTTGTTTGGTGTTGTGATTTTCCGAATGCAAAATATGGGCCTTGGTTAGCAAATGAGGTAAATGGGCTCAGCACGCAACGAGTTCATGTTTGTGTGTGAACTATAGCCAATTCCTACGAAGCACAAACTGAGAAAATTACAGTAAGTACCTGTTTTTTTTTTTTTGTTGCTAACCACTGGCCCACTGCGCTATCGTGAGGAAAAAACAATCCAGTGATGAACAGTCAAAAGTTGGTGTTTAAACACGAGGCGTTTAGCAGTGTGTTGCGGTCAGAATGCGCTTCGATCTTCCACTTGCGGCGCAGGCCGTCGTACCTTTGAGCTGCTGGCCGAGCAGCTCCCTCTCCTGGCCGAACTGAGACTGCAGCTGCTGAAGGGCCGCCTGCGACTGAGACAGCTGCAGCTCCAGAGACTGCTTCAACAGCGAGATCTGCAACGCACCAGGATTTCGATGCATGTGAACGCTGGGAGACAAATCGTCATATGTGCGTTGATTTTTATTACCTCGTGAAAGTAAAAGAGGCCATGTTTCCAATGCTGTTTGCTCGTGTTTTGGTTTTGTGTTGGGAAACTAATTAAAAGTAGGATTCAAATAAAAGTAAGATTAAGAATTTATCTGTTTGCTGTTCCAGGCCAAACAGGTCGGCGGCTAAGCCGTTCTGCAGATGGAGCCGCA